>NW_021680509.1:504613-508035 GCF_001412515.2 Diachasma alloeum
AAAATATAATCTTAAACCCCTCCCCCTCACCCCCCTAAATTTTTATCCCTCCGGATATATGCGGGTGTTTTCAACCCCCCGGAGAAACCGCATAATCATGTATTTTCCCCGAAATTAATGTTTTTTAATTTATAAAAAATCAGCGCATGTTTCCGGAGAGGTAAAATTCATAAAAATGTAATCTCAGACCCCTCCCCCTCGCCTCCCTTCAATTTTCATTCCTCTGGATATATTGCGTCTATTTTTCACAGATAACAAAGCCGAGCGTGTGAATAAATTAATTTACTTATTGAATTAATTAATTTTTTAATTTGCAAATCCATGCATAAGCAGATAGTTGTTTAGAACATTATTTTCAATTGTTTTTTCAACATAATTTAAAATATATATAATGTTCATATAAATTCTGCCCCACCCCCCATCAACGGGTGAAAATCTCAACCCTCCGTATACATACCCTTCCCCCCACTTCTCACAAAGTTCAAAATTTTTAGATTCCATTATTTTATTTATCTAATTATTTGATGCCCCTCTTCGCCCCTATTTGACCCGCAGCATTCTCCTCCTACATATCTATTTGCGATAACATTGTTCACGTAGGGCAATTGTGTCAGTACAGAATTAAACTAATTTAAAAAAATGCCAATATGAACCTATTGGATAATCAATTTTCTCCCGCCACTGCTGCCGACTTTATCGGCCTGGGCGAGAAGTCGACACTGCCGCCATCCGGCGGCGTTCCCCCTCCTGATTTATTTTCCCTTTCAATATGCAAACTATTATTTTCCTTAATTAATGGAAATTAATGTCATTAAAGCTACTAAAATTCATTAATAATTCATAGATTTACATCCATAATCGTTCCAGGTATCATTTACCCTTTTTTACACCAAAACAAGTAGCCACCTAACAGCCACCTAATTAGGCGGCTGTTAGGTGTCTATTTGCTCCCTAGGGACGTGCACGGAAATATTTCGAGAATGGGCCCCCAGATTCAGATTCGGTCCACCTGACATTAATTTTAATAAGTTTTTCGGACAATTTAATTAACTATTATTATACTATTCAAATTAAGTTTTATCAACCATTATCAATAATTATTTTCAATCTTTAAAAAGAATCATTATACTATAATTGAAATAAATTAAATTAAATTGATTTAATTTAATGGATTTAATTTAATTAATCCATTTAATTAAGAGCCAGCCCCTCTCAAATGTACAGGAGGCAGGGATGATGATGCCGTAAATACGTATTAGAGGAGTATCAAACTTACACGCAAATGATCTTGAGAAAAAAAATCACCAAATGTCTATTTATTTATTAGTGTTATTATTATTATCATTATTATTATCATCATTATGATTATTCATTAATGAAATAAATAAAAATTTAATTCATTAATGAACATATTTCATCTTTGAGAATACACACGCACATCCGCGAGATCAGGAATAATCGTAAATTCAACGAATACCCCGATAAAAATCATATAGGCAATGTACAGTTTACTCAATAGTAATAACGCGATAGCGTAGTGGTTAGGGCATAGGACTAGCAATCATAGGGTCCCCGGTTCGATCCCCAGCATCGGTAAAGAAAAAAGCTTTTTCAGAGGTTAAGAGAGGCAGCCTACGATGAAAGAATTGAATTGTCTTTTGTTCTGGATTAATTATCATTGATAATTATTATCGATACTGACAGACAGGTCATCCAGTTTTTATACAGTTGGCTTGATCAAGTTCGGATCCATTCGTCCTGATCAAATCCGGATTGGTCAGAGGCGTAACATATCTGATCAAGGCTGGATCCGTCAATTTGATCAAGACCGGACAGGAATTTCCCTTCGGGGAATAACCCCGAAGGGTTCTCCGGCGTCGAGTGAGCCCGGAGGGGCTCCCCCGATTGGAATATTCATTTCTCCCCCCCTAATTGGGATGAAGGAATGAAACCGATGTCATTTATTAAAGATATAATTCTCGATCGGTAGGCGTTGGTTTCATTCCTTCATCTCAATTAGGGAGGGGAGAAATGAATTTTTGAATGAGAAGAACTTGTCCAGAGTTACTGCGCGCTTTGAAAATTCATTCCTCCTCTCCTGATAGGGATTGAGGAGTGAAACCGCTGTCATTTATTGAGTATATAATTCTCGATCGATAGATGCTGCTTTCATTCCTTCATCGCAATTAGGGGGGAGAAATGAATTTTCCAATCGGGAGAGCTCCTCCGGGCTCACTCGACGTCGGAGAGCCGTTCGGGGTTAGTCCGCGCTTTTGAAAACTCATTCCTTCGCTCCTAATTGAGATTAAGGAATGAAACCCCTGCCATTTATTGAAAATATAATTCTCGATCAACAGGCGTTGGTTTTACTCCTTCATCTCAATTAAGGAGGGGAGAAATGAATTTTTGAATGAGAAGAACTTGTCCAGAGTTACTCCGCGCTTTGAAAATTCATTCCTCCGCTCCTAATTGAGATTAAGGAATGAAACCGCTGTCATTTATTGAGAATATAATTCTCGATCGATAGACGTTGCTTTCATTCCTTCATCCCAATTAGGGGAGGAGAAATTCATTTTCCAATCAGGGGAGCCCCTCCGGGCTCACTCGACGTCGGAGAGCCGTTCGGGGTTACTCCGCGCTTTTGAAAATTCATTCCTTCGCTTCTAATTGAGATTAAGAAATGAAACCGCTGTCATTTATTAGAAATATAATTCTCGATCGACAGGCGTTGTTTCCCTGGAGATCACAGAACGAAGGTACATTGACGGTATAGCGTCGTTGTTGCGTCGTTGATTTTTATTGTCGATTTTGGCTCTAGAAAAGTNTTACTCCGCGCTTTTGAAAATTCATTCCTTCGCTTCTAATTGAGATTAAGAAATGAAACCGCTGTCATTTATTAGAAATATAATTCTCGATCGACAGGCGTTGTTTCCCTGGAGATCACAGAACGAAGGTACATTGACGGTATAGCGTCGTTGTTGCGTCGTTGATTTTTATTGTCGATTTTGGCTCTAGAAAAGTGGGAATGACCGCTAAAAACATTATAAAAGTTGATATATGAGGTATTTATTCATATTGGTACCGTTAATTGCATTGTTATTTATCAATTGGATGAAATTATTTTTAGTGTTAAAAATGATGATAGAAGCTTGTAGGGAATGCCGCGAGATGGCGGTAGCGTCAATTTCCCGCTCGGATCGGTAAAGTCGACAGTAATCGTAGACCAGGCCGGTCTGACCAGTCGTCTGCCAAGCTAGTTAACGGGTATGCAATGTTGCCGCATATTTTGTTATTTCATTTTAAGTAATCAAAAGTGCATAGAAGATAGGAATTGCATCGGATATATTTTCGTATAATTAACTTTAAATAATAATGATTATTTTTACATTGTTTTAATCTATTTTATAACGTGTTTATTATTG
>NW_021680509.1:508129-523264 GCF_001412515.2 Diachasma alloeum
TTTGGGGGGGGGGGGGGGGCATGAAGTGGCACGAAGTTGCAAATTCTAGCGAAGGGGAGGGGATTTCAAAATCGATCTGAGCTACGCCCCATCCCGCCGTTCGCATGCGTTAAATAAATAAATTAAAAAATTTCGTTAATTAAGATTTCACGAGGGGGTGAGAGGGGGAGATACAACGGCAGAGGAACGCAAATTTTACACAAGGGGAGGGGGTTTCAGAATCTAGCTGAGCCCCCCCCATCCCTCCGTTAGCATGCGTTGATTGAATTAAAAAAAATGTTAAATAAAAAATAAAAATCTCAAAAATTGAGCCTTCGCGAGGGGGGGTGGGAAGGGGGAAATACAACGGCGGAGGGTTGCAAATTTTAGCTAACTAGGGGAGGGGGTTCCTGAAACTGACTGAGCCACCACCATCCCTCTGTTCACATGCGTCATTTAAATTCATTAAAAAATTTTTAAATAAAAAATATCTTTGTTAATTGAAATTTCACGACAAGGTGGAAGGTGGAGGTATGATGGCGCAGGGTTGCAAATTTTAGCTAACTAGGGGAGGGGGTTCCTGAAACTGACTGAGCCACCACCATCCCTCTGTTCACATGCGTCATTTAAATTCATTAAAAAATTTTTAAATAAAAAATATCTTTGTTAATTGAAATTTCACGACAAGGTGGAAGGTGGAGGTATGATGGCGCAGGGTTGCAAATTTTACCCAACAAGAGGAGGGGGTTCCAGAATCTATCTGAGCCACCCCTCATCCCTCCGTTCGCATGTGTTAATTGAGTAAATTGAAAAATTTTTAAATGAAAAATTAAAATTTCTTTAATTAACATTTCACGAGGGGGCGGAAGGGGGAGATACGACGGCGGAGGATCGCAAATTTTACCCAACAAGGGGAGGGGGTTATCGAGTTTGAATGAACCACCCCCATGCGTTGCTAAAATGAAAAATAATGTTGAATAAATAATGAAAATCGCGAAAATTGATAATTTATGAGGGGGTGCAGGGGGAGCTGAGACACCCTCCATCTCTCCGTTTGCATGCGTTGATTGAATAAAAAAAATTATTAAATAAAAAAAGAAAATCTCGAAAATTGAGTCTGCGAGGGGGTGGAAGGGGGAGGTACAATGACAGAAGGTTACAAATTTTACCCAACAAGGGGAGAGGATTCCCGAATCTGACTGAGCCACCCCCATGTCTTGATTAAAAAAATTGTTGAGGAAAAATTATTAACAGAAATCGTTAAATAAACAATGAAAATCGCGAAAATTAATAATTTAAGAGTGGGTGCAAGGGGGAGGTATGATGGCGGACGGCTGCAAATTGTACTCAATAAGGGGAGGGGGTTCCGGAATCTATCTGAGCCACCCCCCATCCCTTCGTTAGCATGCGTTGATTGAACAAAAAAAATAATTTAATAAAAAATGAAAATCTTGTAAATTGAGATTTTGCGAGGGGGCGGAAGGGGGAGGCACGACGACGGAGGATTGCAAATTTTAGGCAACTATTAATTAAGCTTTCACGAGGGGGTGGAAGGAGGAAGTACGACGACGGAGGATTGCAAATTTTACCCAACAAGAGGAGGGGGCTCCCAAATCTGACTGAGCCACCCCATGCATTTATTTAAAAAAAATTTTTTTTAAATCGTAAAGAAAATTGGTAAATAAACAATGAAAATCGCGAAAATTGAGAATTTACGAGGGGGTGCAGGGGGAGGTATAATGGCGGTGGATTACAAAATTTACTCAAAAAGGGAAGGGGGTTTCAGAATCTATCTGAGCCACCCCTCATCCCTCCGTTCGCATGTGTTAATTAAGTAAATTAAAAAATTCTTAAACGAAAAATTAAAATTTCTTCAACATTTCACATGAGGGCGGAAGGGGGAGATACGACGGCGGAGGGTCGCAAATTTTACCCAACAAGGGGAGGAGGTTGTCGAATCTGACTGAACCACCCCCATTCGTTGATTAAATAAAAAAAAAGTTAAATAAATAATGAAAATCGCGAAAATTGATAATTTCCGAGGGTATGCAGGGGGAGGTATGATGGCGGAGGGAATGAAACTTGGGAATGTGCTCCAAGGCGGGTGGAGTGGTATGTATATAAAGGAGGCTCATTTTGATGACGAGCGGCGTACGAGTGTAATTTGCATGCACTTGTTATTTGCATGCAACCAAACTATCATCTACCAACTCCACTGTCTACTATCGTGCGTAGGCATTTTCTCCATGGGACACCGTAAAAAAACAGAAAAACACACACAAGGACATAGTCAAAAAACATCCTATTCTGATTTCAGGATCCAAATTAGTCATCACAACATGAAAAATGCTTCCATTTGAAAGAATGATGCAAAGATCTCTATTTGGTCTGGCCCTTGAGGCTTCCCCCACCTTCGTTTTCATGGGTTTATCGGTAGCTTTGTTGCTTCCAAATAGAAGCATTATAGTATTTGAAATGCAAGTTTTCTGTTTTTACTTTGGAATAATTATTTTCGGACTTAGGAACTGGAATATGACGTTTTTTAATCCTGTTCGAATGTATGAGGCTGCCTATGTGTGTAACCGATGCACTTTTGTCACAACGAAAATAAAATTGTGCAAATCGATTTAATCTGGGCTCAAATTATATGAGGATGGTGCCGATAACATCAGGAGTTGTCGACTCGTAGCTGTAGAAATGTCTCATCTTTAAATCAAGAGAGGCCAATACTGTGGGTGATTCCATATGACCCCTATATGAGCCACACGCGACTTCCTTATGACCCCTATATGACAGCCGAATGACCCCTATATGAACCTCATATGACCTTGATGTGACCGCTATATGGCTCCCATCTGAGCCTCATATGACAATTTTATGACCCCTCTATGAATAGTCCAAACGTTGTGACAGGCCCTGTATACATTTTTATTGAATTTCATTGAATTTTATGTTTTTGGGGTACCTGAATACGAATATGTAAATCACTTTTGAGAGGTGTGGTCATTTTCGTTTATTTATAACAATTTGATTGTTTAGAACGCGCTTTCGCCGAAACGGTTGGAATTAGGCGAAAAAATTTCAAACAAAAAATGCTCCTTGTTTGAAAATACATACATTTTGTTTTATTATTTTTATTCCTATCTTTCATAGTTATCGAATTATCACCTCTGAAAGCAAGTCGCGGAGGGCGGAAGTGCGGGCACGTGATCATTCACGCACTCTGCTCAGGTTCCATTGGTAACGGTTGAAAATAAACGAAAATAGTTTGAATAAAAAATGTTCCTTATTAAACAATACATAATTAGGGGAGACCGGGGCAAAATGAGATCCCTGAAAAATTTGAGGTTTTACACGAATAATTGATTTCTCCAATTCGTAATGAAGTAACCAATGTTCGGTAAATTTACGCGGGTCAAACTTCGTAAATCTACGAAGGCAAGGATTGAAGTCCGCGACTCCAACGTCGTAAGGATCTTATCTTGCGAGGATCAACCGTCACATATATCGGACAAAAAAACCTAAACGTGAATAACCTTTAAGAAGTCGTCTTTTACACTTTCTGAAGGGTATTTTACGCTTACAGTTGAAATATAAATGACGCTCAAAATTACCGTAAATTACGGTTGCCTAAATGTAATTTACGATTCTGGATTCGTAAATTAAATTGATGTTTTCCTCACTTTATGTTTACCCATTCGTAATTTACAACGAATTAAAAAAATGCATAATAGAATGATTTCTAGAGTAAAAAACGATTTTTTTTCATCGTAAATTGCGTATAAGTAAATTATATAATAGTCACGATTCCTTAAGCGTAAAATACAATTAGTGAAACATAAAAGACACTTTCTTTGGACGTAAGCTACGGAGGTTTTGAGCGTCATTTACAAATACGAAATCGTAAATTACTCTCACCTAACCGTAATTCACGGTAGTTTTGAGTGTAATTTACGAATGCAAAATCGTGAATTACCTTCAGCAAAACGTAATTCATGTTTAGATGTTTCTGTGTGATAGATCACACAGAACTATTGAGTGTCGAGCGTCTTAGGAATTATGACTCGTAAGGGTCAAACGATTACAAGAGTCAACCAGAGGCAATCAGGAAAATTTCAAGGATTAAACGAATACAAGGGTCAAGCATCCGAGACAACCAGGATAATCACCAAGTCCAAATGGAGGAGGTGAGCACGCAGGATGATCACAAAGGTCAAGCAGAAGAGAATTCTGATTATTTCGCTCGATTTGTGATCGTCTAACCTTCGGAATTGGCCTGCATTTTTCGGTTGACCCTTGCGGTCGATGGAGCGTTGAGATTATCCTACTAACTCTGCTTTTTTACCCTTGTGATCGTTTTACCCTTGTTACACTGTTAGAAAAAAAAACAGATTTTATAGACAGTTGATCCCTAATATTCAGAACAGTGATGCTGAATGCGATTTTGGGGTAAAGAAATCTTGAAATTTCAAATTTCACTGAAAATTCAGTGAAATTTCAGAATTTTAGGCAGCATAAAGAGCATTCCTCACTGTATTGGGGTTTCCAATGAAATCTGAACATTTAGTGCCGAATTGCACTGAATTTTCAGTGAAAACTGACATTTCATGACTTTTTTTCCTCTTGAATCGCATTCCATGTGACTGTCCTGAAAAGTCAAGACTATATTCACTAGTAATACCACGAGACCTTCGAAATTATTGGATATTTCCCGATTGTTTTGTTGGGTAGCAACGAGAGGAAGAAGTTTTGCAGATTAAAATTCCGAGCGCGCAGCGCGAGGGATGTTTGTGCAAAACTTATCCCGATTGTTGCTACCCAACAAAAAAATCGGGAAATATCCGATAATTCTGGAGGTTGAGTGGTATTTGACGGATTATTTTTGGTAATCGGATCCTTCCCAAACCGACTCATTTTGACGTTCTTCATGACTTTCTTTCACTCCACAGCATAATATTTGGTTAGAGTTATTTGGTTAGAAAAACATAATTGCCGAGCTAGAGGGAAATTATCAAAAGCTAGGGGGAAATAACCGCTGTAATTTTAATTCGGAACTACTTCATGTTATTGAATACTGAACTCTAATTGGCCCAGAGAAGGCCAGATCTGATTACTAAAAATAATCACCGAAATTTTCTAAGTTTCTATGAATTTTCAAGGGAAAATAGGGCTGAAATTTCTGGTTCTCATTGATTTTTACACCAAATTTCGAATTTCCAACGACGAAATTTCTTGGAATTTCAATAAAATTTAAATGCGATAAAAATTTCCGAAAATTGTACCGGAAATTTCAGACAAAAATTGTTAACATTCTATGATCCTCGCGACATTTGACTCACGAAGTATGACCATGGCGAAATTTGACCTTTGTGAGGTAAAACGGGAGAGACTCTTAATTGTTTCATTCGATTTATAATCAATCGGCCCTCGTGATTGAAATTTCATGAACAGTTGACTACTAATTTCCAGGAGAGTGGTATTGAATGGGATTCAGAGGGAAAACATATAATTAAATTTTAGATGTCACTGAAAATTCAAAATTTGTAAACCGCATTAAGACAAGAATTTCTCAATTTATTTGAATCTCCATGGAAAAATGAATGTTTAGGATCAAATTCCGACAATTTTCTATGAATTGATAATTCAAGCTTATATTTACTAATATTTTCCAGATTTATATTAAGTTGCAGAGAATAATTAATCTTACATTTGCAGTTCTCATTGATTTTCCCATGAGATTTTGTATTTTCAGTAACTAAATTCCTTGAAATTCTAAGGAAAGTAAAATATGATGCAAATTCCTTGACACCATAACGCAAATTTTAGCCAAGAATTTTCAATTTTCAATTAAAAAAAAAAGTTATGATGAACCTCTAAAAATGCATAGTTATAAGATGAAATATCTGCATGATGCAAAGAATTTTCCCCTTCCGTCAAAACTAGAATATTGCTCATAGCGATAGTTAGCTTGCCTTGGATAAAAGTTCCTTTCTTCGCTTCGAAAGCTTATTTTTGTACTTATGTGATTTATTAAACGACGTTACATGGGAAAAATAGTGGACTCATTTATCTCATTGAAACATAAAGCAAAACAGAGAGGCCCCATTTTACCCCGGCGTCTCATTTTGCCCCGCAGCCAATTTTGCCTCGGGGTCTCATTATGCCCCGGCCTCCGCTACTCGTTTATAATATTTTTTCCTAACTTCAACGGTTAACGAAATAATTTGATGCAAATTAGGAAAACCAGCCCCAATTGTCATCCAACGTGATATGGAATCCAAGTTATCTTGGTCAATTTTTCAATTTGTCAAATTTTGAAGGGATGCATCTACTAGACCCTTTTGTGATAAATAATTTTCATTATTACCTTTCATCTCTTATCCGATTATTTACGACAATATTTGAATGAAAAGACGGCGAGTACTGCTGACAACGTCACTAACAACATTACCCGCAATGTCCGATATATACCACTTTTAGATACATTGAATTTAATCATTGACTCTATGTTTTTTTGGAACCCTGAATTCGAATGTGTTAACCATTTTTGCGAGGTGCGGTTAGTTTTACTTATTTATAATAATGTAATTATTTATAACGCGATTTCGCGGGGACCGTCCGAGTTAGGCAAAAAAGTTTTAAACAAAGAATGGTCCTCGTCCAAAAATACATGTATTTTGCCTTATTATTTTCATTCCTATCTCTTATAGTCTATAAGAGTATAGTATATAACAGATAGGAATAAAAATAATAACGCAAAATGTATATATTTTCAGACGAGGAACATTTTTTGATTAAATTTTTTTTGTCCAACTCGGACGGCGTCCGCCAAGTCGCGTTATAAACAATTGAATTATTATAATTATTATAATTAAATTATTATTATACATAAAGAATACTAACCACGCCTTGCAAAACTGGTTTACATATTCGTTTTCAGGGACTCAAAAAGCATGAAGTCCAATGATCAAATTCAATGGACCTAAAAGTGTTATATATTGGACATTGCGGGTGATGTTGTTAGCGACGTTTTAGGCAGTCCTCGCCGTCTTTCCGTTCAAATATTGTCGTAAATAATCGGAGAAGAGAAAAAAGTTAATGATTAAAATTATTCATCAGGAAACGGTCTAGAAGATGCGTCCCTTCAAAATTTGACAAATCGAAAAATTGACCGAGATAACTTGGATTTCATATCACGTTGGATGTCAATTGGAAATGTTTTTCCGCATTTCCATCAAATTATTTCGTTAACCGTTAAAGTTCGGAAAAAATGTTATAAAAGAATAATTATGTATTGTTTAATAGGGACCGTTTTTTATTTCAACTATTTTCTTTTATTCCCAACCCTTTTAATTGTAACCTGAGTGAAATGTGCGAAGGATTATGGGCGCGCCCTTCAGCCCTCCGCGACATGGTTTCAGAGGTGAAAACTCGATAATTATGAGAGATAGGAATAAAAATAAAAGAACAAAATGTATGTATTTTTAGAGGAGGAACATTTATTCCTCGTCTTAACTCTTTACCTTTTATTTTTTCCTCGTCTTTAACTTCAACCGTTTCCGCGAAATCGCATTATGAGCAATTAAATTGTTATAAATCAACAAAACTAACCACACCGCGTTAAAATGGTTTACACATTCGTGTTCAGGGACCCCAAAAACATACAGTCCAATGATAAACTTCAATGGACCTAAAAATGTATACGGGACCTGTCACAGTATATGGACTTAACTCCATATTACCCCTATCTAACCTCTATATGACCTTAACATAAATGCCATATGTCCACCATATCGCCCTCATGTGATACCCATATAATCTCCATACGAACTCCCTAAGGCCTCCATATCAGCCTCATTGTGACCGTTCCTGAACCTTACTCTGATCCTTTCTGACACTGCGATCTATCCAGATCCTTGATTTGACTCTTTTTCACCATTTCTGACCCTTATTCGGACTTCATTTTGATCCTTCTAGTGAGGTTTATAAAACCATAGGTTGCGAGGGGTAAAACCAAGGTTCACAAGTGTCGAAACTAAAAATAATGGCCACGAGGGTCGAAAATAAGGAACATACTGGTCACGGCTATGGTTTATGAGAGTTGAAATTCAGGGTTATGAAGGTGAAAAGTGTAGGTCAGAAACAAAGTCCAGAAATGCAGGTCAGAAGTGAGTATCATATTCAAACCTATTCGGAAGCCTATTACTAATTTATCAGCAAAACAGGCGCAACAGTTGATAACATAGAAAGTAAATATTGACTGATTTTTTTTTATACCCTCTCACCACACATTCATGCATTTCTGAGTAAATTGAGAAAAAGAAACAATAATAAGATAATGCCCTAGATTTGAAACTACGTCGCACGAATGGGAGCATTCTAGAAAGGGCTTCGTCCCATGTGATATATGGACATTTAACGCACATGAATAGATATATCTATCCATACGTTAATTACCTTGAATCAGTTAATTATGTCGTGTAAGCGGAAGAATGGTCCAACTATAAAAGCACTGTAAAAACTTCGGTCTTACGAGTGGTCTGAAACTAAGACTTGAGACAGGAAGTCCGATAAACGGTCTTAAAATCAGACCAATTTCCGATCTTAACATAAGATCTTACGGAATTTAACCTGTCAGTAGGCACGCTGAGAGTGATTCCCTCACAAAAATTTTCACTTCATAAGAAATATACACTAAATGTGAAAATATTTGGCTAAATTTTTTTTATATGCCACAAGCAACTTTTCTAGTTCACTCTTGTGGTGCTAAAAGTTGTCTATCGATTAGGGTTGAGGAGAAAAAAAGTATTTTTTTCCGCTCGGCTAAAATTTTCCACATGTTACGGATATGGGACTCATGACGCTGAACTCCGGATAGCGCCGCCTGTGGCGATATTTGCCTCTATTCTTACGAGAAGGCGATAAGCGATTCCCTCATCGGGCGCTTCAAGAATGCTGGTGGAACGTTAAGATCGTTCATGAGTCCCGTTCCGATGNTTCTAGTTCACTCTTGTGGTGCTAAAAGTTGTCTATCGATTAGGGTTGAGGAGAAAAAAAGTATTTTTTTCCGCTCGGCTAAAATTTTCCACATGTTACGGATATGGGACTCATGACGCTGAACTCCGGATAGCGCCGCCTGTGGCGATATTTGCCTCTATTCTTACGAGAAGGCGATAAGCGATTCCCTCATCGGGCGCTTCAAGAATGCTGGTGGAACGTTAAGATCGTTCATGAGTCCCGTTCCGATGTTAAATTTTGAGATCGCAACTTTAAGATTGAAAACGGGTCTGATTTAAAAATCTCTAGGTAGGCTTAAGTTCGGTAAGATGAAAGATCGGTTGACAATGTAAAATTGATGCAGCGATTAAGATCGAAAATGTAAGACCATTTGAGAGTCTTACCTGAAACAATACTAATGAATCGATAAATTAAGTCATTCATTAATTTGCCGATAGATAAATTTGCTTAAAAATTAAATTAATGGTTTATTGAGTTAATAATTCAATAAATAATTAATTTTTTCCCTTGTGATCCTTACATTTTTACCCCTAGGTTGTAATACTATCGAACGGGTGCTTCGCGCCCATCGCTAGATTAACGTATACTATTTCATTTCATTTTATTATCTTTCTGATTCTATCTTCATGATTAGTGCAACATTGAATGAAGAGGAATTGAGGGTAAAAATTTAGCAATCAAAAGGTATGGGTAAAAATATGAGGATCAGAAGGATCAACATCTAAGGGTCAGATTGTAAGAGAGTCCGAATATGAGGATCAAAAAGTGTTAGAGTTGAACCCTCCTCCTCCCTCGCGGCCCTGATATATTTTTTTTATTCAATCAACGGATGCTAACGGAGGGATGGGGGGTGGCTCAAATATATTCTGAAACCCCCTCCCCTTTTTGGGTAAAATTTGCAACCCTCCACCATCATACCTTCCTCTTCCACCCCCTCGTGCAATTTCAATTAACAAGATTTTTATTTTTTATTCAACAATTTTTGAATTTACTTAAAAAACGCATGGGAACGAAGGATGGGGGTGGCTCAGAAAGGTTCTAACACCCCCTCCCCTTGTTCGGTAAAATTTGCAATCCTCAGCCGTCGCACCTCTCCCTTCCAGCTCCTCCCAAAGTCTCAATTGCCGCGATTATCATTGTTTATTTTTTTTAAACAATTTTTTAAATCAACGCATGGGGGTAGCTCAGTCAGATTCGGGAACCCCCTCTCCTTGTTGGGTAAAATTGGCAACATTCCGTGGTCATACCTGCCCCTCCCACGCCCTTGTGAAATTTAAATTGACAAAATGCTCATTCTTTATTCAAGAACTTTTTTGATTACGTAATTAATCCATGCGAACGGAGGGATGGGGGGTGGGTCAGATAGATTCTGGAACATCCTCCTGTATCATCCTCCTGTTGGGTAAAATTTGCAACCCTGTGCCATCATACCTCTCCATTCCACCTTCTCGTGAAATTTCAATTAACAAAGATTTTTATTTTTTATTCAAAAATTTTCAATTTTATTTAAATAACGCATGCGAACAGAGGGATGAGGGTAGCTCAGTGAGTTTGTGGAACCCCCTTCCCTTGTTGGGTAAAATTTGCAACTCTCCGTCGTCGTACCTCCCCCTTCCGCCCCCGAGCAAAATCTCAATTTGCAAGATTTTCTTTTTCTATAAAAATTTTTTTTTGTTCAATCAACGCATGCTGATGAAGGGATGGGGGGTGGCTCAGATGAATTCTGAAACCCCTTCCCCTTGTTGAGTAAAATTTGCAACCCTCCGTCGTCGTACCTCCCCCTCCCACCCCCTCGCAATGTCTTAATTTTTGAGATTTGCATTTTTTATTGAACTTTTTTTTTATTCAATCAACGCATGCTAACGAAAGGATGGGGGGTGGGCTCAGATAGATTCTGAAACCCCCTCCCCTTGTTGAATAAAATTGGCAACCATCGGCCATCATACCTCCCCGTTGCACCCCCTCGTAAATTATCAATTTTCGCGATTTTCATTATTTATTTAACATTTTTTTTATTTAATCAACGCATGGGGTGGTTCAGTCAGATTCAACAACCCCCTCCCCTTGTTGGGTAAAATTTGCGACCCTCCGCCGTTGTATCTTCCCCTTCCACCCCCTCGTGAAATCTTAATTAACGAAATTTCAATTTTGTATTCAAGAATTTTTTAATGTCTGAGGGGGGATGAGGGGTGGTTGAGATAGATTCTGGAACTCCCTCCTCTTGTTGGGTAAAATTGGCAACTTTGCGCCATCATACCTCACCCTTCCATCTTCTCGTGAAATTTCAATTAACAAAAATTTATATTGTTTATTTAATTTTTATTAAATTAATTTAAATAACGCATGTGAACAGAGGGATGGTGGTGGCTCAGTCAGTTTCAGGAACCCCCTCCCCTAGTTGGGTAAAATTTGAAAACTCTCCTCCGTTGTACCTCCCTTCCACCCCCTCGAGAAAGCTTAATTAATAGTTGGCTAAAATTTGGAAACCCTCCGTCGTCGTACCTCCCCTTTCCGCCCCCTCGCAAAATCTCAATTTGCGAGATTTTCATTTTTTACTAAATTTTCTTTTTGTTCAATCAACGCATGCTAACGGAGGGATGTGGGGTGGCTCAGATAGATTCTGAAACCCCCTCCCCTTGTTGAGTAAAATTTGCAATCGTCCGCCATCATACCTTCCCCTGCACCCCCTCGTAAATTATCAATTTTCGCGATTTTCATCATTTATTTAACATTTTTTTTCATTTAATCAATGCATGGGGGTGGCTCAGTCAGATTCGACAACCCCCTCCCCTTGTTGAATAAAATATGCAACCATCGACCATCATACCTCCCCCTGGCACCCCCTCGTAAATTATCAATTTTTGCGATTTTCATTATTTATTTAAGATTTTTTTCATTTAATCAACGCATGGGGTGGTTCAGTCAGATTCAATAACCCCCTCCCCTTGTTGGGTAAAATTTGCGACTCTCCGCCGTCGTATCTTCCCCTTCCACCCGCTCGTGAAATCTTAATTAACCCTCCTGAACTGGCGCGTAGAGCGGCGCGCCGCCGCCAACTACTCAGCCTATAGGGCGCCACTGCAGTGCAAGTGAGACGTAAGAGATCTAGCCAGTTCAGGAGGGTTAGCGAAATTTCAATTTTTTATTCAAGAATTTTGTAATTTACTTAGTTAACACATGCGAACGGAGGTATAGGGGGTTGCTCAGATAGATTCTGGAACCCCCTCCTCGTGTTGGGTAAAATCTGCAATCCTGCGCCATCATACCTCCCCCTTCCACCTTCTCGTGAAATTTCAATTAACAAAGATTGATATTTTTTATTTAAAAATTTTTTAATTAATTTAAATGACGCATGCGAACAGAAGGATGGTGGCAGCTCAGTCAGTTTCAGGAACCCCCTCCCCTAGTTACCTCAAATTTGCAACCCTCCGCCGTTGTATTTCCCCCTTCCCGCCCCCCCTCGCAAAGACTCAATTATCGAGATTTTTATTTTTTATTTAACATTTTTTTAAATTCAATCAACGCATGCTAACGGAGGGATGGGGGGGGCTCAGCTAGATTCTGAAACCCCCTCCCCTTGTGTAAAATTTGCGGCCCTCCGCCGTTGTATCTTCCCCTTTCACCCCCTTGTGAAATCTTAATTAACGAAATAAATTTTAATTTATTTAATTAACGCACGCGAACGGCGGGATGGGGGTGGCTCAGATAGATTTTGAAATCTCCTTCCCTTGGCTCGAATTTGCAACTTTGTGTTATCATGCCCCCCCCCCCTCTAATAATAAACACATTATAAAATAAATTAAAACAATGTAAAAGCAATTATTATTATCTAAAGTTAATTATACGAAAATATATCAGATGCAATTCTTACCTTCTGTGCACTTTTGATTACTTAAAATAAAATAATAAAACATGCGGCAACATTGCACACCCGTTAACTAGCTTGGCAGACGACTGGTCAGACCAGCCTGGTCTACGATTACTGTCGACTTTACCGATCCGAGCGGGAAATTGACGCTACCGCCATCTCGCGGCATTCCCCCTATAAGCTTCTATCATCATTTTTAACACTAAAACTAATTTCATCCAATTGATAAATAACAATGCAATTAACGGTACCAATATGAATAAATACCTCATATATCAACTTTTGTAATGTTTTTAGCGTCATTCCCCCTTTTCTAGCCCCAAAATCGACAATAAAAATCAACGACGCAACAACGACGCTACACCGTCGCTCCTGGATCGCCAGGGAAGGGAGTTCACTCAAGGTCACAACTAACATGATCATGATCTAACTAACACACTAATATGATCTTCTAGAGTAGGGATGGGCAAAGTCGGAACCTCGGGAGCCACGGCCATAAAGCCCTATTAGACCCATTGTTCGGAATACAATACCCCAATTGCGTGAGGCCCAGCGTAGTCAGGTGGGGGTAGCAGCGTGCACGAAGAGGGGCGCAGTTAGACAGAGAGCGCTCTCCCTCAAAATTTAAAAAAGCTTACCGCCTAAAAATTCAAACAAATTTTCATCAATTCGACTTGAAAAATGCTTAGTTGTACCGGGGGTAATTGTTAAAACATCATGGTGCCAGAAATTGATTTTTTCTTAGTCACCTTAATATTGAATAATTATATTATTAAAAATTGAAAAAAATATGAGATGTCAGCTTTAAAATTTAATTAATTAATTATTAATTTAAAGTTTAACTTATAACCGAAACCACGGGAAGGTGGCAGGCGTATTCCGTCAGGAAAACACTAAAAGAAAAAAATGTTTTGATAATATGAAAAAAATTCTAGCCGCAAACTAATTGATCGTTAGCGATTAGATTTTTTGTAATTTTCGAAACCATTTTCTTCTCTCAGTGTTGGAAGGAAAGAAAATTAAGGAATGGGAAGGAATGGCGGGAAATATTGGGAAGATAAGAAAATTGCATGCACAACAACATAGAAACTCCATGCCCCGATTATTATTAAGCCATGCACCATACGTCATGCAATAAAGAATTATTAATGCGAAAAGTGGGACTCCATGGTAGCTGATAATTTTTCTAAATCTGGTGAATAATTACTTATTGCAATTAATATTGAATCTTTGAGAGTCGAGTCCGATAAAATTGTGCGATTTGACGATTTAATGTGGTTCATATGTGAAAATCCCGACTCACATAAATATGAGGTACCGAACGAACAGGCAATTCTTTTATAAACAAGTAAAAGATTCGGATACGCGTTTGTTTCGGAAATTTTTTGCCAAATATCATCTGAAGTCAGTTGCAAAAGCTCTTCGTCGCGTTGTAAATTGATTATCTCGTGATAAATCTCAACTTTATTTACCGGGTGGGAATTTTTAATAGTTAAGGAGATAATTCGGCGGATGTCTACGTCAGACTTCTTGGGAGATCGTAAAAATTCGATTATCTCGCCCGTTTCAACTATATCTTGAAATCTAGAATTAATGTTATCTAAAAGCTGTTCAGTACATACAGAAAAATTGGCAAAATCCAGTGTGATACCTTCATGCTTATCCGCAAGACTCTGTAGTCGTGAGAAAACAAAAGGTATAGAATTTTTATTAAATTCAGCAATTGTGGAGGACAGGAAAAATTTGAAATTTTGAAGAATTTTTAGGTACTCCCAAAAAAAGTCAAGAGATGAAATGATCAAATTTCTTGTTTCCGTGCTTTTTTAAGGTCAAAAATCTTTTAAATTTAAGTAAGACTGTCACTTGCTGCATTTAATCCTGATTTAATCCTCAACACTTAATTCCTGAAATGCGGAAAACACAATTAAATTTTTTAAATACTGCTTAGGGAATGTTTAAACAATATTAACAAAAATTAAAAAATCTTTCCACCAGTGTTTTTCAATTCATTTGCTGCCGAAATATTCAATTTGGAGTGATTTATTAAACGGAATTTTATGCGGAAGTTGATATTGTAACGAACATGTGGGGATGTTCGTTAGGACACGATGCTGCCATAAAAACAACTAACCCCCCGTGACATAGGAAGGCGACCCGTGAGTAAAAGGTAGCGAGAGAGAGAGAGTTTCACTTTTCCACCCCGGGGTGGTCAGAAGTCCAATCCTCGTGACGACGATGAGGTTTGGGGGTTTCCACGCCATGGTGTGGCT
>NW_021680509.1:523966-568024 GCF_001412515.2 Diachasma alloeum
CTGCCGATTTCCGGATATTCAATTTTTGGTCCTTATAGATTTCCAGCCCATTCTCGCTGGCGTTTACGCCGTGTTTCTCGAGGAGGAATTCTCCCCCGACTCTCGACTCCCCCTCAGATACTCATTCACGTTTACACGTGGCTATTCTCGCTTCACGCGAGCCTTTTAGCGTTTAGAATTCCGCTCGGGGATTAATGAACCTGGAGCGGCTAATTGTTAAGGAAAAATTATTTTTTTGGTATTGTTGTCTTCGGTAGACTCTCCCGGACATTTTGTCTCAGGGTCCGTAATTTTTGACTCTGCCATTTTCGAGTTATGGCAAGTTGAGTTTTACGGAATTTCAGCCGTTCTGGCTGGTACGAAAAATCGATGGATGAATACGTTCTCCTCTCTCTCGCTCCCATTGTCGCTCGCATACCTTTCCCCCCAATTCTCGGAATTCTCGAGTATTTAGGGATTAGCGTGTATTTCTACTCTCCCCAAATGTTTATTTCGGCATATTTGAGGTATTTATCGGTGATATTAATTTCTTCGAATATTTTTGTCAGATTAGACTATTTTCTATCAGAGTACGGAATTAATATTATTGTTAGTATTGTTGGTTATTAATTGTAGATTTTTTTCTTTTTTTAAATATTTTTTTTTTTGGGAGAATTGAAATGTGTCTTTTTTTTTTTTGTGAAAAATTGGTGATTCTCATATTTTAATAGTGAAACACGTAAGAACGATGTTGATTTCTTTTCCTTTTTTTTTGTAGTTTTGGCCACCCAATACCCGTCTCCACCTGAAATCCACCCCTCTCTCCACAACCTAGCACACTGAGCGAACCCAGGACCGTTACCTTTCCCCAGAAATCTAGTTTTCTCCCTTTTTGTGTAAATTTTTGAGGTTTTGGAATCAATTAGAATTGGTTTTGTAGAATCATCCGGTTTGGTAATTCCGGCTAAAAATTACCTGGCGCCTATAGATTTTTGCATTTTTGAGTTTAACTAGACGAAGGGGAAGAAGGGCGAAGGTAATAGGCATTTTTAACCCCCATACGAAAATGTCACGTTACAATATAGAAAAAAATGAACAATTGATATTTTTTAACACTGCAAAATATATCAAGAAAAATATTCATATTTTTCTTTCAAAAATTCAAATTTTGTGCGTGTTGACTGACATAACGATACCCCCACTCTGACCCAAGCATTGGGTCTCGCCACTCCGACTACCTGCACAATACAACAGCACCCCTTTTTTTTATGGTCATTGGCCTAATTGGGGTTGGGAGCTCGGTGACCTCGGAGAGCTCACTTTGCCTAGGCCTCTTCTAGAGCAATATAATTATTACAATTGAAACCTAATGAGGATTAACTGGGAATAAGTCGACTAGAGAAATACGGTATTGAAAAAATAAATACTTTTCTGAAGTAAGTGGATATTTGGCAAAAATAATTTCTTTTCTCAGTGTTTAAGTTCGACTTTTAGACAAACGATTGGATTTAGATTCTCATTCGATTTCGATTCGAGTCCCATTCGAGAACCTCGATGGTATTCCCGTTCATGTATAGAAAAGAACATTGGTCTGATAATATACTTGTATCGCCTGATGACATAATATATTATTTGTTCATAGAGTGCGTAAACTTCAAGGTCGTGTGTAATAGTAAATTTTTAGTGTGTAAATCGAAGCTTCACTGACGAGTCGTCCTTGGAGATGAATCAGTACACGGAATGATGACAATTCTCGAATGTAATTAGGGACATACAGTGACAGTAATTTTTTACATGCGTCAAGTTAGCCGTAAATTCATCCTTTTTTGACCATTTCTGATTTGACGCATACCTCGTGATGCAAACTGACCGGTCTATTTCCCCAATTGTTAGCAATTTTTTCTTGTTGTTCGTTCTGACCATTATTTTTATGCTCCGTCATTTTTTTTTTTCAAATCAAATCAAATAAGTTTATTCAGGTATTAATTTTGGGAGTTGTGTACAAGGTAGTATACACACAAGAACAATAACAATTTTTGTACAGATTCACCCGCCCTTAGGCTCAATAATCTATTTTACATGAGGTTTGGGAAATTAATATTAATTAACATGTTTATGTTTAGGCATAAGAGATAAGAGATTACATCGATTCATGACGTTTTAATAACGGGAAGGAACGGGTGATGGCAGGGAAAATGCGATCAAAAGAAAAAAAACCCTGCAGCTTAAGGGATGAATTTGTTGGAAGGGAAGAGGGGGGAGTAGGATAGAGGGAGGGGAAAAGGAGGAAAGAGAACTTAACGAGCACGACGTCTAAACGGTGAGTTGATTGAGTGATTCTGGGGGGTTTGACCAATGGATCTTCTCGACCAGTTGGAAAATTTGTAGGAATTGATATTTTTAACAAGGGAATCTGGGTGACTTGGGAGGTTCATGTTAAATTTCAAAGTAAGGTTATTGATATATTCTGTTAATAGAGGAACATTTTTTTTTATTTTCTTCATGATTTTTTTTTCAGAAATTTGAATACAATTACGAATAACGCCGAGACGGCAATTGAAAATTTAGTGGATATTACCTTAGTATGGAATTGCAAAAAAATCAGAAAAGTTTCGTAGCACTTTGCTTATTTATTATTATACAATCTATAAAGCCAACTTATACAAAAACAGTCGTATAAAATTTTTCATTGGATAAATGATATTGTCAATCTTCTCATCCGAGAACTAATTGAAGAACTCTCTCAAACATACGGTGCCCAAAGCAGGCTATCTCTTACTAAAATGACCGTCAAGGTCCGTCACTTTTTTTTTACCAAAAATAGTCAGTAATTGGTCTTCGGTCAGTGACCTGTAATTTACGTGTAAAAAGATGGTAAATTGACCGGTCAGCTTTGTCCGTTATATCTCTAGGTGTGATAGAGATAAATCGCAATTAGTACGAGAGTATCAATTAGAAATAACGGAGTAAATTTATAAATAAGTATTCAACTAATAAGCTGTGAGAGCTACGAAACCTTTTTTCCGTAGATTAGAATGCTTTTCAACTGAAAAATGTTAGTCGAAAAATGAAATAAACTCAGATAAGAGTGCATTCATAATTTTTAAACGTAAGAAGTACCAATCAAACAAGAGGAAAATAAAACTATCATACCTAGCTAATCCGCTCAAAGACGGTTTATGATTAATAAATGATGATTTTCATTAGTTAATGATAATTTTACACTGAGATACGTTGAAATGAAAAACTGAATGCCACGTTATTATTAATGCTGCATCATTATTATTATTTCGTTTTATACATATCTGATATTGGCCATCAAGAAATATGTTACAAGTTTTTGTTCTTCTTCTCCCTCTTGCGGTATCCCGATTTGCAAGAATATGGTCAATATATAATATCAATAATAATATGATAATTATAATAGTAATAATAATAATCATAATAATCATTGGTAGCAATAATTGATGAGGAAATAACTGTACAATTTTTGGAGTAATATACTTTTGGTCTCCTCTTTACACCTTCTGTCAACGTATTTATCGTTTTCTCCTCACGTATAATTAATGAAGTAATCAAATAATCAAAATGCGCATGCGGAACACCAAGGTACTATTCAATCATTGGTATAAATTCAATAACTATTTACGTTTGCATATTTATTTTATGTTCATTTGATTTCACTACTTGCGGTCGTTTTTTTCATAGTTACAAAAATTAGTGTTACAAAGCGCTTCTCAGTTTTTATCTTTAGAACTCTTCTTTATTTATGGATTAATACACGTCTATCCGAGCTTCCCTAAAAACGATGAAATGCTCAGAATTTTATTTTCTAATCGATCTAAGCAAGATTCATTGTTTCTTTAGAAAAATTTTAATCGTTTCAATTAATTTTTCTCCCATATAATGAATGACATTTTACTGAATCACATTCCGCATATACATCATTGTCAATAGCCGATTCACCCATTCGCACAAAAGCATTTTAGTTTTTTCTTTCTTCGGAAAATAATTCTTCATTTTCTTCTATTGAAACCTTTCGTTACATTTTCGTCAATTGTGGTCTCTCCTTTAAAACCTATATATCTAATTGAGGGACGGGGACGGTGACCATTCCATGGACAACCATCGCTTGAGAAAATGTTCTGACTGAAGGAATAAATACTCCAATGAAACAGTTAAAATTGACACGTATGCTCTCTCTTCATCATTGAAAAAATAGAAGATAGTGATTTCAAAATTATTATTCATAGATTGGAAAGTTCTCTATGCAAAAAGAAGTCAGTGCGGACATTACCAAATTCCACACTGAAAATTATTATTTGGGAAAGTCACTTGTCAACTACAGTCGTTATTGTCAGTTGTCATGGACGTGTCACCAAAGATGCCTAATATACTTATTTATTTATGACATACATGTGTTATCTATATATTTTTCCTGTTTACGCTCGAGAATTTGCAGTCAGTCATTTTCTGTCGCGTGTTACCGCCACTTGTGAAATCTAATTATTCGTTGTTTTAGATTCCATCAATTTCCATTATATTCCTTTTTTCAAGTTCACTCACGTATTCCTTTTCAATTCTAATATTGCACTTTGCAAAATAATTCAAAATTTATCATTTCAAATCGGAATGTATGAATGATGATTTCGAAAAACTCATGTTTCGGTTAACAAATAGTTAATTTTTTGACATTCTTCTAGTTGAAGGTTTTTCAAGTCGACAAACGAAAAGTCGCAGACGTAACTTGTACACGATCGGTTGATACACGCATTGTAATTTACAATAGTGAGACGCTCACGCGCAGATTGCACATAAACACTAGCTAGGCCCAGAAAATCGGAATGATCCTTTTTTGTCTCGCCCATGCCTAAAATCGACGGTCGATCGTATGCAGAGGTCGTACGAATTTTCCCCGATTTTCAAAGTCATTCTGTCAGGCAGCAATGAGAATCTGAAAATTCACAAAAATTTGTAACCTACTGGAAGTTTGCAACTAATATGCCTGGTGAAAAGTCAAATGGCTTTATGGCGGTCTCCCGCCAGGTAGTAAAGGTGTCCGCTCGACGCAGTACCCATTTTCCAGGTATAGTATTTAAGAGGTCTGCGTGTCCCGCTCCATTTACGGAGGCATTGGAAAATATTCTCAAAATTTTCATGAGAAATTGCTTATATTTATTTATTTTTAATGAGAATAACTGCATTGTTTGCAGCTGTAAATTCATAAAATATTGTTCTCCACGGAGGTAATCACTCAATTTAAAGGTGAAAGTTCCGAAGCAAATTTTTCGGATAGGAAAATTTTGGAATATTTTCTATAGCTGTATAAACTGTCGCTTGACATTTTTCTGTCGATACGAATCAATTGTTCATCTTGAAGGAATTTCAATTTGAAGGACTTCGAAAGAATGATTTCACGTGAGAAAAAAATTCAGTGGCAAAGCGTCAAAACGATTCAAGTCGATTTCAGTTTCTCCTTAGTTTTTGCACAATATCTCGGAATATATGGAGATAGGAAAATTTTTGTAGGAACATTTCTTGTAGAGTGGAGCGAAATCTACAGAAGAGGTACCTATGGAAATTTTGCAATCTCTAATATTTTACGAGGTATTCCTCAAAAATTCAGCTGAGAGCTGATCTAAGCCGACTTGAATTTTTCTTAGAATTGACGAGCCCTGGGAGTCAATCATTCAAATGGTGTACGAGAAAATATGACCTGAAGATGTGCAAAACCTTCGTGACTCATCTCTAGGTAATTTATAATAAGGAAAGCCTATAGCGTCGCCCGTTCTCCACCTCAGTTTTGGGGGTGGAGCCCTCGACTACTTTGTTCTTCTAGTGAAATAGCCTCAAATGAATTTCTCGTATGCCCTATGCATTGGAGGTTAGTCAAGGANCCTGGGAGTCAATCATTCAAATGGTGTACGAGAAAATATGACCTGAAGATGTGCAAAACCTTCGTGACTCATCTCTAGATAATTTATAATAAGGAAAGCCTATAGCGTCGCCCGTTCTCCACCTCAGTTTTGGGGGTGGAGCCCTCGATTACTTTGTTCTTCTAGTGAAATAGCCTCACATGAATTTCTCGTATGCCCTATGCATTGGAGGTCACTCAAGGGAGAACTTCTGAAGCGTCAACATCAGAGTTACTGCCAGTTTAACGTATACTTCACGGCGAAGATCCATAAAATCCAACACATCGAAATATGCCGGAGACGCGACAACAGAGAGAGGTTCCATTGGTCGGTTACGCGAGACCAGGGATTTGTGATAACCGATTGTCTACAAACAGGCCGGTTCTGGAATGTTACTTCTATCATATGAGATATAGTACACCAAAACTCAATGCTCGCGAAGCTTTACAGTGTGCTGTGCGGAAATGTGTGATTTTCTGGGAATATGCGGCGATTCCGATGATTAAAGAGTGTCACGCAATCACTAAGTTGGAAAAGTTAGTCAAGTCTTATAAAACGGTCCTTAAGTACGGTACTTTGAGAGACACGAATGTGAATTATAAAGTGAAAGAAATAGATTTTAAATGTTCGTTGAATGAACTCTTCGATATTGCTCATCAAACGCAAGTGAGTGTAATGAAGAACGCAGCAGCAATGACTCTATTGAATCTCCAACGAGAGAAGGGCCGAAGTGGTTGTTTAGACATAATTATTGACACAGAGACGTGGACTGTTAGTGATATACAGGAAGCAGAGGACGAGGAAGAAACCGAGTCATTACAACAAGGTACGTTGATAAAATAATCATTCATTCTGACTCGATTCATTCAACTTACTTTATTGGCTGTAGAGATGAATAATCAAGTTTTTTTATCATATCAATGTTTTTCGTCAATTCGAGTAGGAATGAAAAAAATTACATGTATATTATTTCGGGGATATCTCAGGAACGAACAGGGTTTAAAGAATTTATCAGAAGAACTTTTTTGTAGCCAACGAAATTTTCTGAAAGAAATCTCTGCGAATTCTTCAGAACCTACCTCTTCCTGAGATATTATCAAAATAATCAATCAAGAGGAAGATGAGAGAATAAAAAATTGAATTGACATTCTTCCGTAAACATCGCAGGAACGAGTAGGTTCAGAAGAATTTATCAGAGGACTTTTTTTATGGCCACCGAAATTTCCCACAAAAAATTTCTATTGACAAATTCCCATCAACCTAATTATTTCTGAGATATGGGAATTAGTAGGGAAGCGGTGTGAAACGATTTAAGTCGACTTAGCTTTCAGTTGAGTTCTCAATGAATATCGCGGAATATATCGGAGATAGCGAAATCTTTATAAGAATCTCTTCTGTAGATTTCATTCGTCCTTAGAAAAAATATCTTTTGCAAAATTTCGCTATCTCCCTTGGATTCCAAAATATTGTGCAGAAACTGAGTCAACTTGAACTATTCCACTACATGGCTATTGAATTCTCTTCACGGATCTCAATCTAATTCTCATGCATTTATTTGATTTTATAGCTCTGCCGGTGGAAATTGCGATGGATCCCAACAATTATGTGTTCAACGAAGACGAAGAAATTGAAGAAATCCTGAGGCACATGACAGTGAGTACGAACAATAGTGAAGGATCGGTTAGTGACTATGAAGTGGAATTGTTGTCGAAGAAGCCCAGACTCAAGATTATAACAGGTGACATCACAGCCATTTTGGATAGAGCCAAAGTTAGCGATCGTATGGCTGCACGAGTGTTAGCAGCCATTTTAATCAGAGCCGGTGTAACTCTGGAAGATGTCCACTTGAGCCGCGAAACTATCCGGCGAAATCGGCGAATGCAGCGCGAGTCGCTCAGTAATACAATCCGAGACAATGCGAAAACGGGATTGTCCCGTATCCGATGTATTCACTGGGACTCAAAACAAATGTCAGCGCCGGAAAATAAGTTTAAAAAAATTGATCGTCTTCCAGTCCTGGGATCAGGCTATGAGTGGCACCAATTACTTGGTGTGCCCAGGATTGAACGAGGAACTGGGGAAGCGCAAGCGAAAGCAGTGTACCAATGCTTGAAGAAATGGAATATGCTCGACAATGTATGTGCTATGGTTTTTGACACGACGGCGAGTAACACGGGCAACGTCAATGGTGCATGCATCTGGCTTGAAGAATTACTTGAGAGGGATCTTCTGTATTTAGCGTGCCGTCATCATGTTTTCGAACTCCTCTTGAAGGCAGCTTTCGAATCAGCTATGGGTTGTACTTCTGGGCCTGACGTTCTCATTTTCAAGAGATTCCAAGGACAGTGGGACACCATAAAGAGAGAAGAATTTTCCCCCGGAGTCGATGATGTCGCAGTAAAGGAGGCTTTATTAAATAAAATGGGAGATATTCTTGCTTTTGCTGAAGAACAACTGGAGGTTAGTTACAATATATCATTTATATGGAATTGAAGTATCCATATTTCTTCTCGTTATCAATGTTCTGAAGTTGAAATTTCGCAATCCATTAAACACCGTCTTTTTTTCTGTTTTCTGTATAGAATAAAACTATTAGAAGAGACTACAGGGAGTTTCTAGAGCTGGTGGTGATATTCCTGGGTGGAAATTTGGTAGGAGGTAACCGTTTCCGCGCTTTGGGTCCCATTCATCATGCTAGATGGATGTCCAAAGCAATCTACTCGCTGAAGATCTTCCTGTTTAGAGATCAATTCTGCTTGACGTCGCAGGAGAAATCAGGTCTGATCGATACATGCATTTTTATTGTCCTTGCGTACCAAAAGGCTTGGTTCACCGCCTCAAATGGAGTCCCAGCTCCAAACAACGATTTGAAACTGTTGAAGCAATTAGCACAAAATGTTAGTTCTCCCACTAGTCGCGTTTCATCGAAGGTTTGGAGGGCTGTATTTGACAAGTTCGTAACCCACCTTTGGTACTTATCAGAGGAATTGATTGCTTTCGCGTTCTTCGATGAGAACGTGAGTGCAGAGTGTAAGAGAAAGATGTGCCAGGCCATCAGATCTCGTTCTGTTCTCAATGATAGTCGGGAGACAAGGAGAACAGGAATCAAGGAACCAGCATCTATTTCAGAGTTGAATTTAGATGCATTCGTTACAAAAAATACTGTGAGGTTTTTTGAAATCTTGAAACTAGATTATAGTTTTCTGGATAGTGATCCAGTAACATGGGCAGAAAGAGACGATTTTGGGACAGCTCTCAAAATTGTCAAAGCTCTCCATGTTATAAATGATATTGCAGAAAGAGGTGTGGCTCTTGTCAGTGAATACAACGATCTGCTCACGAAAGATGAAAACAGTAAACAAAATTTAATGCAGGTTGTGAATAAATTCCGAGAAGTATCTTCGGGCTGCACGAAAGAAGATTTGGCGTTTTCATTAGAGAACTATCTGAAAAATCCGCTGACTTAACCAGTGAAAATTGGATCATTAGTATATACAATTTTCAATATCACACTGTAATATGATTATATTTTACTCTAGTATCAAAAAATAAACAAATTTCAAGTAGAAACTCAATAAATCTCTCGCCTAATTTATTTGATTTCCTATTTCCTATCCTCATCAATTGGTTCAACTCAATCCTATTCTCTCTCCAATTAATTGGGAGTTTCAAGTTCAATTTTGAAACTTGTAGGGGCTTCTTTTTTAACTCTCGAGGAAAGAGAGACAAGGCTGGATAGTCCATACGCAATAACGCCTTCCCGTGGGCACTACGAGGTCAGGGGGAACATTAAACGTTTTTCTATATTATTCGGGCTGGAGAAGCCGAATACGTTGGTATTTTTCACCTAGCCCTGCGCAAACAAAAGTTATTAACAATTCAACATTTCAATCAAAATTTTCTCAAAGATCGCCTACTCACACTCCGCGGGCCGACGAACTGGTCAGTAGGGTTAAATGCACATATCGCAATAAATCATTGAGATACGATAAAAATGCAAACGATTCAATTTATGTAATTTTAATAGAGGAACATTTTATAACTGCACTTTTTTTACGTATCTCCAATAGTTTTCGAGAAAACTTTGATTGAAATTTTGAATTGTTAATAACTTTTGATTGCGCAGGGCTAGGTGAAAAATACCAACATATTCGGCTTTTCCAGCCCGATTAACATGGAAAAACGTTCAATGTTCTCCCCGCCTGCTTAGTGCCCACAGGAAGAGGGTATTGCGTATGGACTAGAATTGACAACAGGAAAACTTCGCTTTAAATGAAGATATTTTCTCCATTCAAGTTTTGTCGGATTCGTTATCGAATGTGGGATTTCGTTGTGTGAATTCCGAATTGAAATCACGTAAAAATCCAAAATTTACACATAAAAAATGAAAGACCGAGTACGATTTATTGAAGACCATAAAAGGGTCAGTCCCGTCCGAGGAAAAGTCTGGGCGGCTGGCTGACCCTCTCCGTTTCAGGTATATGACCTCCATAATGACACTGGATAATCCGAGCACTTGTCGCTGTCCGAAAGTTGGACAATTTTCTTTTGCATTTTTCATCGACTCAGAATGACACAAACCACTTCCAGCTTTTGGATATGATAATCAGATAGTTGAACAATTGTATAAACGAAATTAGAAGGTGATCGGATGGAGACAAATGGGCTTCAGAGCCCCTTCAAAACCTCTATTTTACGTCAAAATGTGGATTTTTAATTCAATAATAAATGGATTGAAAGAAAAAAAGATAGAGTTCCACTATTGTTTACCTCCCTCGGAATTTACAAAACTCATTGCTGTCTACTGTAATTGTTCTAAAAATCTGAAAAAATTCATACGATTTCTCCATATGATCAACCATCGATTCTAGGCATGGGCGGGACAAAAATGGATCATCCAGATCCCTGGGCTTAGCTAATAAACACATGCACCAACATATAAAAGACTTCGTCCACGACTGAGGGAGAAGATTACTCGCTGGCGTAGGAAGTGAGACCTGCAAAGCGTAACGCATGTGAAGTCTTACACTTTCATCACAAGAAATTTACAAAACATTGGATTATTTTTTCGGTAAATGATTTACTAGTAATCAATATGCAATCGTAAGTAGAAATTATGCTGTGGAATTACCATTGTATATCCAATCTAGGCATGCCAGTTCACACGGTACGAATATTCACTATTGAAATGTGGCCGTGAACAAATGAATGATTCTTGACGCCCGCCAGGTAAGTGAAATCACATAATTACCCGTCCAATAATATATACTGTTGAGATGAATCAATCATAGTTTCTACTCCGTTTGGAATGAGAATTACTGATATCTCATCAGTACCGATGCTGCATGCACGGACCCGAAACTAGTAAGGAATATGAGCTCAACGAGACCGTTTGCTTATAGAAATTGGCTCAAGGAGTCATATTTCACTATGCCATGGGTCAGAGTATGAATCATACTCTCTAAAGCCAACAAAACTGATATCCCATAATAGAGCGAAATGTGACAGTTCAACATACTGGTGGAATAGAAGAACTGGTTCGCCAATATTTCGAGAAACAATTGACGCGATCATTTGTTATTTGATAAAAATAAACACATATAAAACGCATAATGTCAGTATTCTCTACGAAATGCGACTAGAGATGCACAGGTGTTAACTATACATCTTTTGAAACTGCATTAGTGCATGCATGACAATATTCAACACATGAATTTTCAAATATATCCAAATCGATATCGCGCTGAGATATTGCTCAATATTCCATTTCTGAATAATCTCTCGTTCATCACATCGAATTCGTTGGAATTAAGTTTCTACACAAAAGCTCCAATTTGAGGAGAACATGACACTCGCCTGAATTTACAGACAACTTCGGCATTTGTGCTGTTATTGCACGAGTTTATTTGTATTCGGCGTCTTTATGTACATTGATATAATCCTATGCCAAAGTTGATCAATGTTCTATACCAACCGTAATGCATGCACAACATCCAACGCATAATCCTTGCGTGTTCATTCTAATTTCCTTCGTGTACAATCATCAATTTCTAATTTAATAATTCCAGGCGCATTCGAAGCATACGACTTTCTGATTTTTTCATGTTTGATGAATACTCCGTTCATTCATAGTAACATGAAGATGTTTTGCGCGATTTCTAATGAAAAATAAATAGGTTTTCCTGGGTAGTTATTACAGAAAATTCCATAGACAATATTTTATAAATCGAAATGAATAGATTTTGATTTATCTATGCACATTATTTTCTTGACATTCGTTCTACAGCAATTTGGGGCACAACTTTTCCAAGCTCTTTGTCTCTACATTTTCTCTTCTTGGGCATCATAAAATACAAGAGCAAAAAACTTAAAAAATGTGTTCCCAAAAATGCCCATCCAGATAGTCAGATTGTCGACAACAAGTTGTCTGTTGTCGACGAACTTTGAATTGAATCAAGAACTCTATTTTTCTGTTTGATTTTCCCGGTTTAATTGAAAGGAGGGAACTAATAGTTTCTATTATCTGTTAGTCTGTATTACATTGTTGCTCGATATGCAAAATTATACCCTCAGAGGATCCGATGGAAATGTAAACAATTCGGAACATCAGAATGGACACTAGTGAACGAAAGATAATGGTTAAAGTGGTAAAGCAATCGAAAGTGTACATGAATAAGCGATGGTAATATGGTCTCAAATAATTGACTGATCGCATTTGAAGACGGCCTGAATGAGGGCCAGTTTTTGGTTCAGCTAACCATGGTTAGACCTCGGTTAAAGTGAAGTCAACTCCGGGTTAAGTTTCCCGATGGGTCGGGCTCAGTGGTGGGGGGTATTAACTTAACTTTAACCACGGGTTAACCTTGGTTAACTTGAACCAAAAATTGGCCCTGAGAATAATCGCAATGTCTTCGTGCTCGCGAATATAACATCAACGGTACTCGCAGGTAAGTAAATTTCTATGTTCCATAAAGAATGAACACAAATCATTGAATCGTCATGTATCTGAGAAATGTATATGTAGAGTCAAGTAAATTCATTTTTTTAAGTGAAATCTTTTCCATTAAAACAGGATATATCACCTGGGAGACTTTGATTTTATACACTAATGTGACGCAATGATAGTAACTGTTACTCAAAATTTTGAATTCCATTTCCACCTTCTACGTGTATTGTGGAACGTTAAATCAACTCTGAGATGAAAAAACTAGATCAATGCGAATATCTCGAAAACTTTGTACGAACGGGTATCTATATTTTGATTGATCTCGATAGTGGACATCGAGAGGAGTATTTAAAAAAAAAAATTCGATCCGACCAGTAATTTAGGAGATATTGAGCAAAACATATTTTGACAAATAGTTGAATATCTCCTAAACTACTCGTCCGATTTCACCCCTCTACAATACCAGCCTGTAGTACAATTGTCTGTAGTTCAATTATTCAGTACCTTTTGTTATTCACCATATTTGTATCTTTCTCAGACTCAACTGAATACATGATGGCGGTGATGGATCGTAGAAGACGTCAGTAGATCACGATTTTACACTGTAATCATCTGATGAATTCAGCCCCTAACAATAACCACATTGAAGTGGCTAACTCCGGGGACGTAACAATATTTCAACGTAATTATTTCTTAACTCAACATAAATATTTCTTGACTCAATGCAAATTGCTACAAATATATCAATATGCCGTAATGAAAATTATCTCAAGTGTTATGTCAAGGGGTGACTGAATTTCAAGGAAATTTAGGAGTATTAAAATAAAAAAATGTCACCGAAAGAAGTGAATTTGAAATACTTCGAAAGAAGTGAATTTGAATGAATATAATTGGATTTAAAATGATGAGTCGATGGAATATAAAATGGAGAGACAAGGTCAATTGAAATAAATTGATTAAACTCAAAATTCAAGTTAACGTGACTTTTACAAGTCTATATATTTAACAGAACAACAGAAAAGGTTTCTGATACAAAATAAAATGGTTCAAAAACTTACAACCAATGTAAAATGTAATCCAAATGCAAGTTTACTACACACTAAAAGTTGCGCACCAAAAAGATTTTTAAACAATTGAATTTAAATTATTTTCACAGAATAAAATTGAGACACAAAAGACTCAATTGAGAAAGTGAATCGAACACTTGAATAAAAAATGAACAAGAAAAAGTTTTTAACTTGACCCTTGGTTTTATTATTGAAAAGAAACTGATTATTTAAAAGTGTCAACTGACACGAACAAGTCACAATGAACAACTGATTTGAAGACTACTCTGCAAGTAGTTTTACTTACGAGTCCTGAGGGTGTGCCCTCAGGATACATGGAGGGAAAATTGGGGACCAATGGTATCTGACCTTGGCCCGGAATTTCCTACTTCGAAGACTCTGATCCCAATCCTTCAGGGTTAAACTCCATCCCTTCTACATGAGGATGTTGGGGTGTAGGCGGACTTTTCTATCCCCAACGACCAATGAGATTATTTTGGGAAGTTCTAATTTTCCTTTCACATCCTCATTTAATTGAAATAATCATTTTCATACATTTCTTGAATTATTGAAGTGAAAATACAACGCAATTGAAAATTATAATTCAATGAAAGAATTGATCGCTCATTTGGAAAGCGAGTAGAAGATATTTGAGAATTAACATTACAGACAACTCATTAATTAACGAATTTTAATACCAATGGATATAATTCCTTGAGAATCGAATTGTGAGTATCGTCTCACAATTAAATAATATTTTGACAGTCAAAAGTATTTTTTAGTTTGAATAAAAAATTGTTATCAGAATTTAATTGGTTCAAAGTATGAAAATGTGAACTTCAGACACATGAAAAATATTCACAACATTTAGTTCAGTACATGTCAATTACTTGGATTATTATTCAATCCAATTCAATCAATATTATTCTGATAATTCGAAATTCCCCGAATTGAGAATTATAAAATAATTTACTATTCAGTTCATTTTTTAATTAGAAGCATTTTGTGAAAGAAGTATTTAAAATTCAAAATATTATTTTGAAATAGTTTATCAGTAAAATTCTCAGAAGAGAGTACAAACGCAAGTGTCCCTCGACCGTTGGAATTTCCTGTTCATCTCCCTTATCCACCGGGTGGATGCATAGGGTGTACGCGCATAGAAAAAAGTCCCATATTCATAGGAAAATTTCGGTGGGTTTTGGAGGGTCTGTGACAGACCTTCGACCCTTAGTCGACGACATGTAGCCGCCTGCAAGTCATAAAATCGACAAAATATAGCCAGAGACAAACACTTGAAGAGTGTTCGGCGGCTTACCATTTGAAAATTTATTTTTTCATTTCATGAATTTTCTCGGAAGTTCACTTTAAAATCTTGTACTCAAGATAATTTATTTTGTGCAGCTGCACTTTTGAACCGTGGAAAAAATGAATTTGAGTCCGTGAGAAAAATATTGAAACAGGAGAAAACGTCTGTTTATCTCCAGTTGTTCTTAAATAAACCGAAAATTGAATTAAATGTATTTTTCGACGGACGTCACACAAGATATAAGAAAACCGAATCCTTCATCGGATTCCTTATAAGAATACAAAACGGAATCCTATAGGAAGTTTGTATACATTTGTGACGTTCGGGGGAAAATTTAGAATGAAAAATAGAATTATTTTTAATTGAAATTTTAAATATGTTGGACGAAGTATTAAACGCTAGAACATTCTAAGCACTAATTTACATTAAAATTATTTCTCAAAAACTCCTAAATGGATATAAATCAATATTCTCGATATTTTGAAATTATTTTAGAGTAAATGTCGTGAATTATCCCCAACGTTGGAATATTATTCACATTCGAGTATCCCTCACTGACTTCCTGTAGGTTTTGCTCGTCAAACGACGAGAAGCTTCTCCCTCCGGTAGTTCCTCGTGTCAGGGTACCCTGGACCATAGTTGTTCAGTGGTTGATGGCAATGGATCCTCGGTTGAAGACATCTTTTGCTCCCATTTGAAAAGCACGGGCTTCGTAGAGGGACGCCATCGTCCAATCCCCCTTTCCAATGGCCTGAACGGGATGGTCTGGATGTTGTTTGGTCCCAAGTGATTTTTTTCAGGACCTCCTCTTCTCGACTCAACCCGTTGTCGTGGAGTTATGACAGTCGCAGATGACAAATGGTATTAGAATTGGGAGTATTTCCTTTCCCGATTCTCATGGATGAGAGAAGTTTCCTAGAGGCTAATTTTTAACAATTTTGCCTTAGAAGAAGGTCTCTTTTTTCATTTAAAATGAGACCTTCTGAAATGAAAATAAACAAATTTTACAATCAAAAAATCAATTACGGATTGACGACCCGTGTCGTCACACATTGTAGCTTCAAAATTTCAGTTCCACCTCCCTTTCCATAAATCCTACAATAACAACCCTTGGTAAAAATTCTCAATGGCATATTCTATTCAGGAGGACATGAGCTTGATAGAGATGGTAGCGATGGGGTTCAATTTCATGGTCCTGTATTATCTTCAAGCAATGAAGAAATAGAAAATAGATCCGACAATCGTCGTGCCAAGAGACGACGTCATCAATACAATCTTCGTCATGGAAGAAGAGCGAACAGTCAATAATTATGATTTCATTGGGAATTAGAAAGAAGAACAATAAATAATGAATAATAATGAATAATGTGGTCAGGTGATGGCGCTCACGTGAGCTGAATCGCTGGGGGGTTGCGTCTTGAATTTTTGGGGGACAAATCATAAATTTTTGGGGAAAAGTTGGAGAAAAAGTGGGGGGATCCTTCAAGAGGAAAACTTTGAAAGAAGTGATGAATTGGGGGTGAAACTGTGAAATTTTAGGGGGTTTTCAACTGTTATGGGAAGGGCGGGCGTCGAAGTTAGGTGACGTCAACGAACTGCAACGAAGGGAGTGAGGAGGGCGAATAAACTGGCGGCCAGGACCTCGGATGGATATGGAAGAGAGGTTAAATGCTGAGAATCAAGGGATGGGTCTCGTAGAGGTGAGGCTGTGACTGTACTCTAGAAGGAACTGCATGGTGAGAAAGACGAAAAGGATTGGGGTCTGTAATAAGTTGAGTACAACGGGAGGTTGCTGATCATGAATGCTTGGTGCTGGGGTAAGGGGTAAGGGGATTGGCGAGGGTGGCAAGGTTGATACGGACATTGCAGGAAGGACCGCAGACGCTTGGTGACGTGTTAGGAAGGGTTGGGGGGATTCTGAAAATGTTTTTATTTTTTTGGTTTGGCTGCAGTCAAGATGAGAGGGAGGGGGGACTGCTGTCCAGGGAGATGAATCAGGAAGCTGGGATAAGAGCTGGGGACCGATTGGATGCGGGTGTGTTGGGATGGGGCCACAAGTGGTGTGGCGGCTGTCGAGAACAAGAGGTGGCAGCGCATTGGCGGTTTGGTAGCAGCAGCCCAGAGCAGGCTGAGGCCGCCAAGATTGCTTGGGGAAAGGCTGATCCTGTATATGAGGATCGGAAGATCGGAGGGTCTAGCTGAGTTGAAATTTTGGGAACGGGTGTAACCAAGCTGACGAGTATGTCGCAAAATTGCGGAGGTGGTACTTTCGTGTGGAACAGCTATCTGGAGGGGCAACGGCCTTTGCATTCCCTGTCTACACTGTAGCAGCTACCTGGTCTTTGGAGAGGGGGCTGGGGCTCGCTTCTGTGGTAGAGTTGGTTGTGGACGCGCCTCCGTCTTCTTCTTTCTGGAGACCCTGGAGAATCGGTGGAAATAGGCCAACCTGGGGCAACTCATCGTAGGGCATCTTCTTCTTCGTCTAGACTTCTTCAACGCACCAGTAAACCTTGGAACCTTGGGGCTGGACTCTTCAAGCGGAATAGTGAGGATTGCCAGTATGGCAGGGGAGGGGAATCTGGATGTACTAAATTAATTTTTGTTTCTTATCTTTGCTATTAGTATTGTAAGGAGTGGGGAACAAAATGTAAAAACCCGAGAGGTTATTCATGTGAAAATAAAATAATAAATAATGAATAATGTATAATGAATGAATGAAATAATTAAATCATGGGTGACTCTTTTGATGATACGAGAGGTGAAATATGATTCGCCTTCAGATTCATATTCAGCCGCTGGATTCCTCTCTACAATACGTTGTTGTCTCGCCAACCGTCGCTGGAAACAATTTTCTCAGCAGTTGATCGTTGCTTATCGGTCAATTGATGTAAATAATCCTTTGCAACACATTGCCGGAACTTCTGCTATGGTCGATTCACCACTCTCAGTGAATAAGAATGGCGTCCTCTCATCACATTTTTGGAATAAAATTCACGTGAGGGACGTAGATAAGCGGTTCGTTTGTCGGTAGTCTGGTCAGCTCATGGTGATAATCCTTCTCGATCAAACAGCTTTGAGATATTGCACTCTCTATGCACTCCAGTCCAGGTGACCGCTCAAGTACATTTCAACAATGTGCGATTCCAATCGCAATATTCAGTTACATTGAATTGATTTTTCCATCTTCAGTTTTATGCTTCAATTTATCTATTTCTCCGTCGTTAGACACTTGCACATCACTGATATTTCAGTCTATGTTTCGAGCCACTCGATTTTTACTTGTCTTTCTGCTACACTCAGCCATTTCTCTATCATTTTGATGAATTCAGAAGTGGAATCACTTGTAGTGAGTAGGTTTCTTCCCTCTATCCAAGACTGGACTATTTGTATAGATATATGAGAATTTTGCAATCATGTCTTCTGCGATTACATCGTAATTTGATTACTCCAGTGTAAATTTCTCACCAATCTTATCAGCACCCTGCATTATTTCATTAAAAAGAATGACCTTACCCACTTGCCCAGTGAGATTCCAAAGTCCCAAATTAAAGACCGTTTTGAATCCATAAAATTTGAAATTTCACAGAGATAATATCAGCAGAATCAATTGAACAAAAATTTTCTAATATCGAATAGCTAGAATTGTCTATGTACTAGTTGAAAAAGACAAAGATGGACAACTTCCGTGCTTTACGATATGAAGTTAATGACTACTCAACGGTTACAAGTACTCTACTTGTTGTCGACAACCTGGCTATTTGGGTGGGCATTTCTGGGAACATATTTTCTAAGTTTTTTCCTCTTGTATTTTATGTTACTCAAGAAGAAAAACTGCAGAGACAAAGAACTTGGAAAATTTGAGTCCCGACTTTTTGAAGAAAGAATGTCAAGAGGAAACAAATTGCATAAATGAATCGAAAACTATTGATTACCCTTCATAAAATATTGTCTATGGAATTTTCTATAATAACCATGCAGGAAAACCTATATATTTTTCATTAGAAATCGCGCTAAAAATCTTCATGTTACTATGAATTAACGGAGTATTCATCAAACACGAAAAAAATCAGAAAGTCATATACTTTGAATGCGCCTGGAATTATTAAATTAGACATTGAAGATTGTACACGAAGGAAATTAGAGTAAACACACAAGGATTATGCGTTGGATGTTGTACACGCATTACGGTTGGTGTAGAACATTGATCAACTTTGACATAGGATTATATCAATGTACACAAAGACGCCGAATACAAATAAACTCGCGTAATAAAAGCGCAAATGCCGAAGTTGTCTGTAAATTCGGGCTAGTGTCGTATTCTACTCAAATTAGAACTTATGTGTAGAAACTTAATTCCAACGAATTCGATGTGATGTACGAGGGATTATTCAGAAACGGAATATTGAGCGATATTTTAGCGCGGTATCAATTTGGATATATTTGAAAATTCATGTGTCGAAAATTCTCATGCATGCACTAATGGAGTTTCAAAAGATAGTTAACACCTGTGCACCTCTGGTCGCGTTTCGTAGAGAATACTGACATTATGCGTTTTATATGTGTATATTTTTATCAAACGCCAAATAATCGCGTCAATTGTTTATCGAAATATTGGCGAATCAGTTCTTCTATTCCACTAGTATATTGAACTGTCACGTCTTCGCTCTATTATGGGATATCATCTTTGTTGGCTTTAGAGAGTATGATGCATACTCTGACCCATGGCAGAGTGAAATATGACTCCTTCAGCCAATCTCTATAAGCAAACGGTCTCTTTGAGATCATATTGTTTACTAGTTTCGGGTACGTCTATGCAGCATCGGTACAGATGAGATATCAGTAATGCTCATTCCAAACAGAGTAAAAACTATGATTGATTCATCTCAACAGTATATTATTGAACGGGTAATTATCTGATTTCATTTACCTGGTGGGTGTCAAGAATCATTCATTTGTTCACGGCCACATTTCAATAGTAAATATTCGTACCGTGTGAACTGGCATACCTAGATTGAATATACAATGGTAATTCCACAGCATATGTTCTACATGCGATTGCATATTGATTACTAGTGAATCATTTACCGAAAAAATAATCACATGTTTTGTAAATTTCTTGTGCTGAAAGTATAAAATTTCACATGCATTACGCTTTGCAGGTCTCACTTCCTACGCCAGCGAGTAATCTCTTCCCTCAGTCGTGGACGAAGTCTTTTATATGTTTTTACATGTGCTTATGTGCAATCTACGTGTGAGCGCATCACTATTGTATTAGGTGTACAAATTAATAAGGTGCTTTTTTTTATGAAAATCAGAGTTCATTATAAAAAAACAAAAAGACATTTAACGGTCGAAATATTCCCCATTATTTTCGATGACTTTACTCCACCTCACTGGCAACTGACGAATTCCTTCGTGAAAGAAAGTTTTTGACTCAATAAATTCATCGATGCTTTTTCGGACCTTGTCGATTGTTTTGAAGTGCTCATCAGCTAAGTGGTGTTGAAGAGACCAAAATAGGTGGTAGGCGGGTGGGACGAGATCAGGCGAGTAAGCTGCGTGAGGGAGAACCTCCCATCCTAATTCATAGATAATATCCTTAGCCGCTTTGGCGACATACGGTCGGGCGTTGTCATGTTGGAGAATCACTTGTCTACTTCCGCTGCCAGTATATGGCCTCTTTTGCTCCAATGCATCATTCAAATGAATAAGCTGTTGTTGATAAACCTTCGCAGTAACAGTTTGGCCAGGTTTAAGTAGCTCATAATATATCACACCCTTCATATCCCACCAGATACTCAGCATCACTTTTCTCGCATAGACATTGGGTTTCTCGCATAGACATTGGAAATCTTTTCTTTTAAATCGAGTGAACAGAGATAGCGTCGTCTCCAATTATCGCTCCTTATTTTCGGGGCGCAGATCATGAGGAACCCATCTACCCTCCTTTTGAATTTTGCCAAGTTGATGTAGACGATGAGAAATGCATTGTTGAGTCACTCCGAGTTGTAGTGCAAGCTCTGTTTGGCTTTGAGCAGAATTTTCAGCCAAGTGTTGTTCGAGTTCTTCATCGCCGAATTTTTGTGGTTGACCCGGCCGTTCTCGATCTGAAAGATCGAAATCTCCGTCTCTAAACCGCTGGTACCACTTTTTACACGTTTTATGTGTTAGAGCGTTTTTTCCAAGAGCACTACAAATCATTTGAGTAGCCTCGGCAGCATTTTTCTTGAATTGGAATGCAAAAAGAATGCAGTGCTTCAAATGTTGCTTATCGACCGACATCGTTTACTACTATTTTTTAAGGTTATGCAAGAAGTATTTACTGCTTCGGTAACTGAATACTACCAACATACAAAATATTGAAATATTAAGGTTTTGAACGCAATTATAAACCGCGAAATATAGGGGCACCTTATTAATTTGTACACCTGATAAATTACAATGCGTGTATCAACCGATCGTGTACAAGTTAGATCTGCGACTTTTCATTTGTCGATTTGAAAAACCTTCACCTAGAAGGATGCCAATTTTTTCACTGAGAAAAAATCAGACTTTCTAATCGTTGATAGAGCTTCACTGGTAATGATAAAGTGAAATTGACTAGGAAAGAAAGAAAAAAATGGAAAATGGAGCTACGAATTCCCGATTACGTTGACTACAAACTTTGACTGGCTAAAAATTTGGATTGACGATCCATTTCTTCATTATGACTATTGTATATTATTTATACGAGATCCACGATAATTTATTTAAAACATCCAGTAAGGAGGTATATTACAATAGGCTTCGCTACATTATGGATACAACAACTCAATGAAAAATGTATTTTTATTTCTCTTCAAATTGATAAATAACGTGTCTTTTGACTGGGTCGGTTATTGTTTTATTCTCATGCCTACATGAAAAGTGTGCTTTGAGAGGGAATAGTATATTGTGCATCAAGGGCGGAAAGTCATGTTTTGCCGCCCGAGGTGCACATGCTATTTTTTAACACGCCTGCAAAGGAAAGTTCGTATTTTGTTCTTTGATGAGCGGGAAGAAAGTACGAACTTTCCGTGCAGGTGTGTGAAAAAATAGATTCTCCATACAGTTTCGAGGAAAAGATTGTTCATATAGTGGAAGGGACAAATTCCCCTTCTTGGGATGTACTATATTTCACCTCGAAAACAATTCATAAAAGAACATAAACATTGAACAAAACACAGGCGAATGACATATTTTCATTAACAAAATTATAGAGAAATTGATTTTTTCCTTTGCATTTTCATTCCAATTATAAGAAAAAATAAATGTGAGCTTCATCAATTAATTTCCAACCGGGAGAATATTGAGAGCTCTCTTACAAGTGACACAGAAAATCCAGTGTGAGACAACAAGCAGTATGCTCGTTCAAATGGTATTCCTATTGGTCTTGTTATAGACTGTTTATCACTGTACCACACTCTGATGTATTATGATATCCTGCTGAAAAGCACCCATTATATTTTGAATAAATACACTACCCAAAGTCCTTGAATTCCTCTTCAGGTCGATTAGAATACGATTACCTGATGCGATATAATATCGAAGTCATATGCGATATAATATCAAAATTATATCACATATAGCATATAAAGTATTTTGTTCCTACTTGTATAATTTTCCATCATCCATAGAAAACTAATGTTAAGTACGGCCGGTAATTTCCATTTTAATTCTCCTTCAGTTTTTTCAACTCCCTCATATGAGTTCATTCATCTTCTATAAACATTGATCATTGTATAAATTACCGATGAACTATGTCCATTTAAACAAATGAAACATATTTATGTTTTAAATACTATCGTGTATTTATCCAGACTATCTAGTTAAGTATTAAATTATGTTTTATATCATTCAGGTTCATCAACGTCGTGTACTTTATTAGTCTCGTATTTTTTGTTTTTCATATTGCCAAAAGCTTGATCGACCAACTGACAGAAATGTTGTTTCTAATGCAGTGCAGTATCATTTGATTTATTAGGAACGCACTTCAAGTATTCAACTAATTAAGAACGCTATGAGCCAAATTGAATGCGCAAATACATTCCTCATGAGACACATTGTTAATAAATGTTCAATCTAACAATATGGGCGTATAATGCGCATGGTTTACTACAGATTCTCTTTTTTTGCGACTGGCAATCTTCACCATTCTCTACAACATTTTACTTTCGCATCACTTTTATCTATTTGATTATCTATTTATGTACTTATTTATTTATATTGAATTAGAATAAAAAGTCGAGGCATTAAATTGTTTATTTTTCGATTCTTTGATACCACGATCGCCATTAATTTTTTATCGAATGTAAAATCTATTCCGATGTTGCATTGCACGCTCAAATTATTGTATATGAAACATATATACCATTAATCAGCCACGGGATATGTTTGTTGAGAAAATATATCTTCAATTTACGATTTGATATCACATAAACATGAAAATCGTAATTTACGGCTCTCGTCGCTTCCTTTCTTCTTCATAGAGCATGTCATTGCACATCTTGTCCCGACATACATGTCCATTTTTTCCATCTCCTCTTTTTATTTTAGAATTAGCAAGACCCTATTAGAGCCCAGAGTTTTTCATTCCTATTCTATCACCAATATGAAAACACTTATGCAATCCATAAAATGACTCACCAGAATCGACGACTGCCATCCCAAATACTACCAAAACTTTCACAAAATTCCATACGGAAGTTCTGATAGTATCATGCTATGTTACTGCCGCTCATTGTTGTAACACATTTTTTTTCCGATGCATTTTGAGTTTCCGAATTGCTACGGACTGCCTTTGGAGGGCTTCCGGGTATTGAAGTGGAGTCACCACTCATTTGGTCATTGTTGTTTGTAGATGTTGAACTACGACGGCCATTTTCATGCGTTGGTGACTTGACGTCGAACGCTGAGCTTTCAGATTCAAGATCCGAGTCAATCTACATTGTCAAAACATTGAAAGAAAATTTATATTATGAGCCCTGATAAACCGTGATTCGCGAATATTGTATGTAACAAGACGTTAAAATTATTGTCTGACGAATGTGATTATAATCAGAAGCCACATTCGTCAGCTAATCTAACTGTTCTAACTGAGTATTTAATGATATATCCAACTATTTTTAACATGAAGTACATGCGGCCAAGAATAACTATTCAAGCTATCAGTGAGTAATTTTCAAGTAAACGTTGAAGGATTAACTCTATCAAATAATTAAACAGTGTATCAATAACTATATAGGGTGTCCCATGGGAATGTGTGAAAACTGTTTGATTATTTTTTTTTTACTGGAAACAGGGAAAAAGAGGAGGAATACAGTTGCTGATAGAGGAGAGTTGTCATTTTTATTTCACCGTATATTCATTATTGAAACATGTAATTCACCCAACAAAAATAGTAGCTTACAAAAATTGTACGTGACAAGTGCGATTAATAGTAAATGTTTTCGAAATGAGAGCCATCAACACTGACGCAATAATCTAAACGTTTCCTAAAACCGTGGAATACACGTTCTAATGTTTCCTGTGGAATACCGTGAACAGTCTTTTTAATGTTGTTTATTGAATTTTTAATTGTTTTTGGCTTGTTTGCGTAACAAGAATCGTTTATGTAACCCCACAGGAAATAATCACACGGATTTAAATCTGGTGAATAGGGTGGCCAATCTATTCCCCTCCCACAAAATTTTGGATATCCCAAACCAAGAACTCGACCGCGATAAACTGTAACAAGAATTTCAAAAACTTCGGNTTCCTGTGGAATACCGTGAACAGTCTTTTTAATGTTGTTTATTGAATTTTCAATTGTTTTTGGCTTGTTTGCGTAACAAGAATCGTTTATGTAACCCCACAGGAAATAATCACACGGATTTAAATCTGGTGAATAGGGTGGCCAATCTATTCCCCTCCCACAAAATTTTGGATATCCCAAACCAAGAACTCGACCGCGATAAACTGTATTAAGAATTTCAAAAACTTCGGGAGTACGGTGGGGAGCTGCTCCATCCTGCATAAAATAAAACCCATTGACAAGCCCTCTTTTTTTCGCATGAGGGAAGAATTTTGTTTCTAACATTCTTTTGTACTCATTCCTGGTAACGGTAGATTCGAAAAAATGTAGATAAACACCCTTTATGGCGAGAGCAACCCGAACAGTGACTTTCTGTGGATGAGCAGATTTCGTAACCAAAAAATTAGGTTTTTCAGATCCCCAAAATCTCAAATTTTTTTTGTTCACGTAGTTGTCTAGTCAAAAGTGTGCCTCGTCAGAAAAAATAATTGCTGTTTCATGCAGCTTGCCATTTTCGAACATTTGTGTCATTCTTTCACAAAATTCCTTTCGTCTCAGAATCGCCTCCTCTGTTAAACGCTGATACATCAATATTTTATATGGATGAAGTTTCAAAAAAACGTGGAGGATGCGATGCAACGTTGATTTGGTCAATTTTAAATCTTGAGCGGCTCTCCGAATGGATGAGTTGGGATTTGCCTTGAAAAACTGTTCAACTTCATCGACCTTCTCTTCTGTTGCAGCAGAGAATGAGGAACCTGGAAGAGTAGCTCTACGATCATCCAAAGTGCCGTATTCCTCAAAATTTCCAATTATTCTAGAAAAAGAATATTATGATGACTAGAAACCAACGGGATTTATATGAAAGTCTGTAATGTGTTTTGTTGTGTCACACAATCAATATGAAAAAAAAAATTATTCTAACCTCCTCAAAGTGGTTTCGCTAGCAACTCGTTTGGATCCAAATTTAGTACGAAACCCCCTAAAAACTTCACAGTATTTTATCCTTCTCAAATAGAAGCACTCGATGAGATATCTTTTTTCTTGAATTGTCAAATCACTCATTACTGCTAACAAACTAAGACTCCTGCCACAGTTAGAATAAAACTGACTGGCCCCTAGTAAGCGTAACACAAACGTAGAGAGTCAAGGTTATTTTGGATGAGTCGGCACATGAGTTTAGTTTTCACACATTCCTATGGGACACCCTGTATAGTATTACGCGTTCCCCTACGAACTCCATTTCAATTATTTTCTGTCTGACGAGTGTCAGCGAAGGGTCTCCTTGATATAATCACCACCAGGAAAGAAGGAACTTGGATCTCAGTGGTGGGGGACGTCAAGTCGTAGCTAAGTTCGAGAGAGTGGAGGTACTCAGCCACGATCACTGATCTTTATACTAACTGGATGGCCGATCCCCTGACGCGCGGTTGAGGCAAATTGAAGGGCCACTCAGCGCCCCTATTACCGGACAGGATACTAAGTTTCAGATCCCCAAGACAGAACAGGACAGGACAGGACTTGGTATCCGGATAGGATACTAAGTTTCAGATTCCCGGCTGGGTGAAACGGAAATTTTTTCTCTCTACTAAATTCTAATTCTCTTAGAATTGTGCGTTAATGTGCATATGGAGCTCTGATGGTGCGGAGTGGAGCATGGTCATTTTACCATTAGGATTGAGAAATGTCCTTCATATTTTACCATTTCAATACTGTACGAAATTTAAAAGAAAATATACATTGTTTATCTCATTGACGTACCATATGTGTTTGGAGACGAAAAGCAAATATGAGGATTGGAGATTGCTCAAATCTATTATATTTCTATAGATTCTTTCGGAAAATGCAAACAGCATAATGTATCATACTGCTTCAGTATGAAATTTACCAGACGCATATTCTGTACCCACTTTAGTTTCAATTTTTCATCTTTTAGAAACCTTTGTAAGAGAAAAAATAACAATATATGTGAATTAAAGTTTTAAATGGAGTATTTCCCCCATCTCGGCTAATAGGAGGTACAACCTACACGTTTTTATATCGGTAAAATTTGGTAAAACCACGGCACGTTGCTAAGGGAGAATAAACAAAATAATTGAAATGCGAAAGTGTAGGTTGTATCACATTGACATCAAATGCTGCCCTCCAGTGACCGAAATTTCAATGGAGGAAATACTCCTCCAAATACTCCTCGAGCTTCAAAATGCATCGGGTATTTCCCTCAACCTTCCCTGCAAACAACCGATCGTGTCAAGTTTTGTAGGAAAATTCATCGCGCTTCGCGCTCGGGATTTTTAAACCTCCAAAACTTGACACTCTCGTTTGTTTGCAACGAAGCTATCGGGAAATACCCGATCATTCTGAAGCTCTCGCGGTATTACTACTGAAAAAAATTAATGTGCTGCGCATTTTATCAGTTGAAGTTCCGTTGAGGTTGATTTTAACGATTTCAAGTATATAACCATAATATGACAATGTACACTTACTCGTGAAATGATAAGTCTTGGCACTCTCTTTTTCTTTTTCGGCAAAAGACACACTGCACCATTGTGTTTGCGGGTTCCTTCGTCGCAGAAAACAAATAATAAAATAAAGCAAGGCTAATTCATACATGCTCCAAAAATTACTTTGTGGTTATGGAAGAACGGTAAAATTGCCATCCCCACAATTTTACAAGAATGTTGACGCACGCGCATTGAGGTCTTGATTAGTACCCTGTCCGGTAATAGGGGCGCTGGGTGAGCGCTTGGGTCAGATGACGCACGAGTCATATCTCGCAAAGGTCCTGCCTCCCAAGAGTCAAACGTCGCAACGGTCATACTTCACAAGGGGCCAACGTTGCAAGGTTCATCCATCACAAGGGACATACCTCGTGAGGTATCATGCTTTCCGTTAGACTCTTCCCGTTAGACTCTTGACGATTTTCCTTTCTGCTCTTTTGTTTTACTCTCATGATCGTTAGACCATTGTGATTGTCTGTAATATAGGAAATATCCGAATAAAATGGCTTGGATGACGCAGCGGACCTGAGGATCACCCGAACGCGACGATAACATCAGAGCCACGCGACAAAAGACAATAATCTTTCAAAAATCAATAAATGGGATAAACGAATCAATAATTTTCAATAATAGACAATTCAGGAAATAGTCCAAAGGCCACTGAGTGCCGCGTCCCGAAGGCAAAAGCTCGAATTAAAAAAAACTCAAACGGTGCCAAAATGGCAACCGCAGAATAGATTCTATAGAACATGTAAGCACTCACAAAATGCAATTACGCTCATCGCTTGATACGCGAGAAACTCCAGGATAAACTCGTCTGGACCCTCAGTATGGCGGCAACGTCAAAAGGTAGCCGGAAAATTCACGTGTAGCACTAAATAATAATTTGCACACATTATAACAGGGCTCGAAGAGCGAACAAAACTTCAGATGCGCAGGGCAACTTATGTCTGCTGAACCCCAGCGAAGACTGATTCATCAGGGGCATATATCGCCCCGAGGAACCTCAAAATTCTCTCCTACCCCCACCCTAATCTGCCGATAAGCAATCCGTGTTCAGATTGTGACTTTAAAGTACAATAATTTATCAGTTTCTGGTCCCAGAGGGTTGGGACTTGCGCCTTGCGATCGGTGATGGTGATCCGCGTCGAACGGTGCAGGAGCCAGCATAATCCATCGCTCCCTCGATGTTGTAGCATGTTTTTTTAAAGTGGTGGCCTTGCGCTACAGAAACATCGGTGAGGTAGTGGGGGTCGCTCGTAGAGGCCTGAGTTGCTAGCTAGTGTGCTTCTCTTGTCTGCGCATGCTTCGTGCTACCGTCTTCCACGTGCTTGTCGATGAGCCCACTGTTGTCGACTTCACAGTTTCTCCCTTCTGCTTCGCTCTGCTCCTTTCGTCATGAAGCTTAGATTAGATAATCAGTAAACAAACATCAAACACCCAAATCCCCCTAGCGCTACTATTCATTTGTGCAAAATCCAAGAGTCATCAAATCGGTTCATGTTATTGAAGACGAAGAAGAAGATGAAATGAGACGAAGATTTGCCCCAATCAGGTCTTTTCGTCATTCCTCTAGAGTTTTATTGCAGCCGAGTAAAGAGTAAAGCGGAGACATTCTTTGATAGATCAAACCCAGAGTTAACTCTGGGTTAACTCTGAGTTTATGGAAAAAACCAAGCGAAGAAAGAGAGAAACCCTGGGAAATTTCCATGAATCCGGAGTTAACTCTGGGTTTGATTCATTAGGGATACAAGTTGATTCTACACCTGCTGCTAGTCTCAACTCGGTTCAACGAGTCCAGAGCGCTGCTGTTCTTTTTCTTCTTACTTGTGCTGCTTGCGTAATTGGCCTTAACTATCCTCTGTAACTCAGCCAACATCGAGATACGCGATAGCTTATCGGCCAAGAAAAGTTTTGACCGACTGAGCAAAACATCAGGCCGAACGCAACGCGTATCTATACACGAAGCAACTACCCCCTCCACTACCACCGAAACACATTTAGTGAATAAAATGAAAACGTGATACCCTACGAAAAAAATAGCCTTAGTTACATCACATAAATCGNGGGATCATATCCACATTCTCGCATTTCACATTATCTCTGAGCAGTGTGAGATTTCGTTTTCGAAGTTGGTAGCAGTGCGCTCCAACCTCACCCGCAGAGGAGGGAGATTTAAATAGCGCATTACTCTTTCTCTCTTCTTCTTGAATTTTACTGATTTGCATTTTTTAGACTCATCATCGACTTATTGTAAAAATTAATGAAAAATTGATGAACAAAGTCATATAGCGCTGTATATTGCATAGAAATTTTTCCCCTATCCTCGATTAATTTAGATTTTCAACTCAATCCGTAAATAACATGTGGGCGAGTTTATTTCTGAGGTTATTTTACGCGGGTAATTTGCACGTTCGATTTTCTCATGAAATTCTCAAATCGAATCGGAGCATGAATTATAAATAAATGTAGGAAAGAAATACCTTTTTTTCTTAGAGCAGAAGTGATTGAAAATAGTTTCTGTTGCGCGGAAAAAAATCAATTCGATTCATACGAAAATGATCGTGTGCTCGTTTTGGAAAAATGACTGAAATCTCCCAAAAATACAAGAACAAATGTTTTTGCAAAAAAACTGCGCCAAGAAAAAGTTTTGTGGGGTCGTTTCTGGAAAGAAGAAACATTTTTTTTCTGGAAACCACAATTCCCATAGAAATTTTGAAAAAAATAAACAAATAAAAATCTTTGATTTTTATTTGTTTATTGGAAAGCTCGTAGCCGATTTATGTGATGTAACTAAGGCTATTTTTTTCGTAGGGTATCACGTTTTCATTTTATTCAATAAGCCAAGTCAAGAAATGTCCAATGGATCATGGAATGTGCTATCAGATTAATATGGGGAGGATAACTCTGAATAGAAGGATTTTCAAAAAATCTTCATAAAATAAAAAATTCAGTAGAGACAGGATTCAAAGTTCTTGGCGCGGAGTTTTCCAACTCATTGTCTCGTATCAATCTGTATCTTCTGATCCGCGCCAAGAACTTTGAATCCTGTCTGTACTGAATTTTTTATTTTATGAAGATTTTTTTGAAAATCCTTCTATTCAGAGTTATCCTCCCCATATTAATCTGATAGCACATTCCATGATCCATTGGACATTTCTTGACTTGGCTTTGATTTTAATTTTTTTATTTTTTGCAAAATTTCTATGGGAATTGTTGTTTCCAGAAAAAAATGTTTCTTCTTTCCAGAAACGACCCCACAAAACTTTTTCTTGGCACGGTTTTTTTGCAAAAACATTTGTTTTTGTTTTTTTGGGATCATACTAACTCTTTACTAACGTTGGTGTAGTGATATGGCGCCACTACAGATGGCTCCTGTTTTCAAAAGGATATGTTTGAATGCGTGAAGTCTATGTTTTTTCTTATGTTGTAGAAAATGTCGACTATTTTCTGGAGTGTTTCATAACCTTCGAAGAATGATAAGCTTCTGCTCTCCCCCGGTGAATCTATTTTTTTATCTGTTCCAGGAATTGCTTCAATTTATCGGATTCCTCTTTTGTTAGGTCACATGACTAGAAGACGTGGTTGATATCCTGGATGTCGTAGCCACGTGGGCAACTGGTGTCGTCTGCTCTTATTCTGTTAATTATGATAGTGCTCCTGAGTAGATTTGTTTTGTATTACCATAGTCTCATTTTCCCGACTAACCATAATTGTGCAAAAATTGAGCTTTTTTTTTGTTGGAAGGTTTTATTCTATAATTTTTATGTTTCTCATGGAAATTGTTGTCTAATTCATTACATAGTAGTCGTAGGATATATGGAAACTCTAAAGTTTTACCTGAGGATCTAGCTTTGTTCGCTGCTATGTCCGCTTTCGTTTTATCTGGACTGCCCATGTGCCCCACCACCAAATCGCCAGCTTTCTGTGGGATACTTAGATTCAACGGAGGAAAGACTTTATCTGTAATATGAATTCATGTGACTGCCCGTTTAATTCCACATTTTTCAGTGCTTGAATGGTGCTGAGAGAATCCGAGCAGATGATAGATTTTTGAGTTGTCGAGTTTTTGGTGATTTTGAGGGTTTGGATTATTGCCATTGTCTCTACTTCGAAAATCCAGGCTCTGGAACTCATTTTATAAAGTTGTTCCATGTTCAATGCGGCATTTATTATTGCTAAGCCGGCGAATTCATCCTCGTCTTTTCTCGAGCCGTTTGTGTAAACGATGTTCCAATCTGATTCGGATAGAAGTAGTTCTTGTTCAAAGTTTTTGATAGAAATACTTTGTTTCTTAATTTTTCTTCCTAAATCTGTTTCTATGGTGACTGGATCAAGTTGTGCCTTTAAAGGATGCTCGTAGTATGGGATGAAGTCATATCTCTTAAGTTTTCTCAATTTCTCCCTTCCCTTCTTCCAAACTTTATAGATGAGGGAGTTGCAGTGTTGAGGGGTGTTTTTTCGATTAAGTATTTTTTATAGATAAGCTAATTTTGACGATAGCGGGTGTTTGTTAATTTTATAGGCTGTTGCGATATAGATACACGTTTGTTTTTCTATTCTCAATTCCAGACCTAGTTGGCCAGCTAGTTCATACAGCTGGCCAACTGTGTTAATGGGAGTTGACGGGTAGTAACCTAAAACGCACCTCAACCCAACATTTAGTGCTCTCGTAAGGGAATCTCTGTCGGTTTTGCTTGCGGATGCTGAGCAAAAACCTGCTCATTCCACTCTCGCCATTACCAGAGATTTGAATATAACTAGTGCAGTTGATGGGTGAATTTCATATACGTTTTAGTAAGGGTTTTCAGTACAGAAATAGATTTATTAATGTTGTTTTTAATTGGTTTTGTAAACGCTTTAAAATTTAATTTGGAATCTAGAGTTATTCCCAAGAATCGAACTGTTGCTGCGCTGCCTGTGTCCGTTCCTGCTAATGTGATATGCGAGTAAGGCGTCATGGATTTCTTTCTATTAGAGCGCTGCTGTAATGTAGACCATGATGGAACATTCATCCCCTCCTCAAAACCGCTTCAATCATCTCCGCCAATTTTTCGGAGAGTCTCGTGTGAACCGCGGCGAGAGTAACACCTCGCAATATTCGAGTCCCTTCTGCGTGCTTTACCCAGTCATTTTTAAAAAGTACAGTGTTTAGAATTCCTCAAAATCGTAGTGCATGACACCAAAACTATTAAACATAACTCATTCTGAGCTAAATCTTAATCGTTCAATCAATCCATGGAGTGAAAAATCTGATAAAATTCTCTCACCATTGTTGGGGTCTGCACGCCTTTCGTGGCGCGCAGCCGCCAACCGTTCCTAACCTCACCTATTTTCCCAATCTCTCAAATATATACTCACTTACAATGTCAAACACGTCACAAAACTAAACCACATGGACCTCCAAAAAGACTTTGACTCAGACCCTGATTCTGACGAACTTATCACTGTTGATCCAAATATCCCCTTGGACAATATAGTATCCATGCTAATAGATAACGAAGTATCAGCTGTCACCACTAATTTAGAGATTATCATGACTCAAAAATCCTAGAATAAAAGCCCTGTCGAACCTAACTTCAACTCCCTCTCGCCCCTCTCGCCACAAACTTTCCCACATCAGGATAATCTTACTCATCAAAACTCCATCGAACTAAGAAGTAAGAAAAGACCTCGTGATTCTCCAAATTCAATTGAACTAACAAAAATTCAAAATGCCAACAACAAATCTCGTATACCCAAGAGGAAAGAAGCTCCATCACACTTATCTGATATTAACAGAAACCAATCCCTCTCCAATATAAAATCATCGACGACAGGCTCTCTCACCTCTCCTCCAAAATTCAGAATCTCACCCATCTGATCAAACCCCCTTTCAAAATAAACAAGCATCAAATCCCTCTCCACAGAAAAAGATCTTCAGATCAAATCCCCTTCCCCCTGACATTCTCAACAACAGAAACCCCACTTCCTCCAACAGTTGACAATTCGACGTCATCTTTGATAGTGATCATTCTCAATAAGGTGTTAAACCCCCCCAAACAACTAATAGTTTATAGAGTCGCTGCAAAAATCCAGACCTATCTAAACTTTTCCAACGACACTTTCAATTCCAGAAAAAAAGGCCAAAAGTTTCTCATCTCTTTTAACAACCCTCATGTGGCCAACTCCATCCTTTCTCATCATCTTCTATGCGACAACAAATTAATTGCTTACATTCCTCAATTCAAGACAATGCGCCAAGGGGTTATCAAAGGTGTACCCCTTGATTATTCCTCAGAAGAAATTCTTCAAGATATCACCTGCTTCTCCACAATCAAATCTGCCACGAGACTAAATCGATTCAACCGCATTGAAGACCAACCCCACCACAAACCCACACAATCTATACTACTAACATTTGAGGTCCAAGACCTTCCAAAAGTTGTCACACTATGGCACACACGTTTAGATCTTCACCCATTTATCTCCCGAATTAAGAGATGGAACACTTGTCTTAGGTTTGGTCACACCAAGAAAGATTGTCAATCAGACCCAACCTGTGACCACTGTGCTAAACAAGCCCATGAATCATACTCTCCTCGCCCTGTCTCTGATAAGCCCCCCACATGCATTAACTGTTAAAAACCTCACAGTTCCAGATCTAATAACTACTCTGCTTTGACACAACAAAGGAACATCCACCATCTTGCTGCTGTTGAAGGAATTTCATACCTCGATGCAAGAAAACTCTTCGAGAGAAAACAAATTCATCAAAGGAACCCCCCACCTCCAAATCATCTCCCCCAGCAGAATTCAACATTAACAACTTCCCCACACTAAATAACAACAACTTCTTACCCGTACTTAACATTCAGTTCAAATTATAAATGAAACAAACTATAAATTCCGCAACTATCACCTCTCCGCTAAATTACGGAATCAATTCGTACCATAAACAAACTATTCAGAAACCAAAGTCAGTCTCTCCGTCAGACCCAATCCGCCCATCAGACTAAGCACCTTCCATACTCCAATGGGTTCTCGCACTCTTACTCTTCCAAAAATCCTCCTTCGTTCTACCCCTTCTCACTATCTCACACTTCTCTCACTCAGGACAGGATTGTTTGGCGCCGAACTTTTTGGTGCCACACACCCAAATGATGTTAAAAGACACCCAAATTTAGTATTTTCTCGGGGCGCCAAAAAGTCCGGCGACAAAAAGTCACGTACCGCTCCCACTCGGCAAACCACCCCCAAGGTCAGAAAACCTATCATGCCCCATTCAGAAACTACACAAAAACATCAAAAGTCCCTCTCCTCGCCCGAAGAGGATAATTTTACCAATTTGAATCAACACCTAAACCTTGTTCCAAGAACAAACCCGCAACAAACTTCTCAGATCCTCCCCTAAGAAATACAGGCGTAGATCTTCATACCGTATCATCTCAACTGAAAGAGTTCCTGGTGATCTTTACGGACAGGCTGTCTCCCTTAATGTCAGCCATGTCCTTGGATAGCCGCCTCAACACCCTTGTGAATACAGTGAACTCTGTAACCATCCCTACTATCACCGATGCTCTTCCAACTCCAGCTCTTGATTCCGTCAACACCAATTCTCTCTCGTCTCCGAACCCCTTAGTTCCCAACCCTTGAAAACACTAATTTATACTATTTTACTCCATACAAGATAAACATGATAAATAACCCCTCACCCCCTCCTCTTCGCAGTCTGCAATAGAACGCACAAAGTATTACCAATAAACAAAGAGATTGACAGCTCTTCGCTAATAAATATGATATACTCCTCATTTGTAAAACATTCCTCAAACCAGGCAAAGATTTCCAATTACCAGGATTCAACATCATCAGGAAGGATCGAGATGGTGATAAGGGGGAGGAACCCTCATAGCCATTAAGGAACATCTGAATTATAGCCCCATCAACCACCTGGACATCTCAGCCCAACTTGATCTTCAAGGTATCTCATCAACATCTTCTCAAAGAGAAATGGTCATCGTCAACCTGTACGAAAGACCCAACGACATAATTACCATAACGGAATGGAAATCACTGCTCGACGCAAGTGCTCGAGTTGATTCCGTACCAATTGCTGGTGACTTTAATAGCCACCGCCAAGCTTGGGGATGTGCCTCGGAATGCATTCCCGGATCCAACCTCATAGAAGCACTAGCAGACTCCAACATCATAATAATGAACGATGGTACCCCAACAAAGATCAATCGCCAAGGAGAAGCCATTTCCGGGATTGACCTAACATCAATTACACCCAACCTCTTCATTTCTTCTGCCTGGAAAGTCCTGCAAGATCGAATCGGTAGTGATCATCATCCCATTAGCAGCACCTTAAATTTCTTTTCGAACCAATTTTCATGCTTCAAATACAACATAAATCTGACAAAAATTAACTGGGATAATTTTTACGATTATCGCAATTCCAAAGAAGAAACCATAATCTCCCTCCCAGAAGATACCTCGAGCCCACAAAAATAGGATACAATCATGGATATCATCATGAACGCCATCTAAGCAGCCTCACCAGCAAATAAACCATTTCTGCAAATGAACAACATTTCCAAGAAATGAAAGAGAAAACAAAAGATGCTCCCCGGCTCCATGGCGGAATGAGGAGTGTCTTAGAGCAGTTGTGCTGAGGAGAAAATCCAACAGCGCCTTCAGACGAATTCCCACATCTGAGAACTACATCCTCGTTAAACGGCAAGACGCTCTTAGGGCCGGCGCACAATAAAAAAGAACAGGGAATTGAGAACAGACATTAGGAACAGGGAATATAACGTGAGGAACAGGGAACAATCCAACGCACAATCAAAAAATATAAACACAGATGACATGCGCAATAAAATTCATTCTGTTCGCCACTCGCAAATAAACATTCAAATATTGCATCACTTTCAAATAAACAATCAAATTGTGAATTCTGTTTATGAATGTGGAGCAACGAATCAAATCATAAATCGAGATCTGGGATTTTTTTATCCCATATATATGCGGATAGGATCGAATCAATTCAATCAATAACTCATCCCCCTCATCTGTCTGCATTTTATTTTGTACTTCACTAAGTTTGTTCGGGTATGTATGATCCAATGCCACGAGGAGGAGGCAGGTAAACAATATTTTATATCTATATTCCAACACTTGTTCCTTGGTTATGTTCCCTATTCCTCTATTGTGCGTTGAAACATCAATTACATAATGTTGAAATTTATTCTTTATTCCTTGTTCCTAATGTTTGTTCTCAATTCCCTGTTCTTTTTGATTGTGCGCCGGCCCTTACGAAACTCACCCTAAAAAAAAACAAAAATATTAGGCTGGAGAAAATACTGTGAATCCTTCGACATGACCACTCCCACAGTCTCTCTTTGGAAAAAAATGGAATCGTACAAAAACAGACGACTATCCCCACCGACACCTCCTCAACAGGACCAAGACATGACGAACCAGATGAACTCCTTCATAGAAAACTTTTGCACTAATCTCCCTCCAAACTTATCTCCATCCTGCCCTCTCACATGCCACTTTTAAAATAATGAATTCTTTGACAGAGAGATCACTCTGGAAGAATTCAAAGCAGCTCTCTCCTCAAGTAAAAAGTAATTCTCACCAGGCCTCCATAAAATAGATTACAATCTAGTAAACAAACTCCCAGAGAACCATAAATCTTTCACTCTAAATCTATTCAATGAATTCCTAATTAAAGGATCATTCCCAGAATCCTGGAGACAATTTCTAGTCTTCCTCCTCCCTAAACAAACCCCAGGAAAATTTAGACCCATTTCGCTGCCCCCCTGTCTGCTTAAACTTTGTGAGAAAATAATCTCATTCAGACTGAATTGATGGATTGAATCTGAAAATATTTTAACCAAAACTCAATTCGGCTTCCGACGGAGCAAATCATGTGCCGATAACTAGTCCTATTCAGCCGTAAACCTTTTTCTCCTTCAGACCACCATATTATCATCAGTGGACTCAACATTGTAGCCTCTGAAACCGCCAAATTTTTGGGAGTAACGCTAGACTAGTGCCTCACGTTTTCTCTACACATCAAAAATTTGGTTAACAAAAATTCTCACACCCTCTCGATGATTAAAACCCTAAGACACATATGGTTTGGAGCAGATCCCAGAGTCCTTTTAACATTCTATCAAGGACTAATAAGCAGCTCACTGGAATATGGATCTCTTATAATCCTTCCTTCCAATCTTGCCGATTTCGAAAAACTGAACAAAATCCAATACCGAGTGATCCGCTTGGCGCTGGATTTGCTCAATCCACCCCAACAAATATATTATTGGCTAAAGCCCGAGCAGCTCTCCTCAAAACTTGCTTCCAATAACTTTCTGATAGATACATCCTCAAAATTTCGTCTTTCTCAGATCACCCCATCTTGAATAAACTTGAAGATCTGCACTCGGTTTTGCTGAGGAAAAGAAACAGTAATATCCACAATTTTAAAACCGACTTTCCAATGTATAAACCCTTCTCCAGAATGAATAAATACAGATCCAAAATTCATTCCGGGCTTCTAGCAACTCGATATCTCTACCCCTACGAGGTGGAAAAACCGATGGTTTCATCGATCATCACTTTCTTGGTCCCAAATCTCTACTTTATGTAGAATGAGATCTAATCACTACAACCTCAACCACCGTCTGCACAGGAAAAACATAATATCCTCTTCATTATGTCGCTGCGCGAGTAAATCTCCCGAAGACCTTAATCATGTATTCTGGTCATGTTCTAAATACACGCATGAAGACAGTACACTAATCAAAGCCTTCAATGAGGCAAAAATTAAAGATCGCAACATTACCGAGCTATTGACATCTCCTGATAATAAAATTGCCTACCTCCTATGCAATTTTTTAAAATACATAAAAAAAGAAATTTAGTTTACTTCCCACTCACCAACACTCACACCTTGGTGAACAGAAATGTCCCTAGACGGGATAACGGCCGTAAGACTGTAGACTCCCGTCGTAAACGGCCAGTGCCATAAAAATCATATAATAATAATAATACCTCCGCCGATTCGCGTCTTCAATCAACAGCTCGGTTGCTCTTCCCCCCCAAATATATAAATTCACATATTCTACCCCTCCAACAGAGTGTTTCACTAAATTCTTCATGACAATCATATCCAATATATGTTCCCTTTGTTTTTAGGGTATGCCATTATCCCTCTCGTCTTAGCAATACCAGTGAAACGATGTCTCACATATACTCATCACCCACCCTCTCAACTATTAAAACATCTACATGGTGCCCAAGTCCCCGTAGCCTCCAAACTTCCCAAAATCACTCAAATATTACCCCATTCCCTCAAATCCCACGATCTCGGTACTTGAAGAGGATACCATAACCGCGATGTCGCAGTGACACTAGACCGACACTGCCCTCCATTCATTTACAACAGTCTCCCAAAACCACTACAACGCATTCGTGGCGTCCAAGATCCCATAGTCATTTTTCACTCTCATCGGTCATTCACGAGTCACCATTGATTCTTTGTTGCATCATCCATCCGTGGGCCCTTTTCCAAAATCTCTCACGCTATTCAGCTCCGCGTCCAACCTGCAAGCCGGCCGGGCCTCCCATCACCCCCGAGCTCTCAACCTTCATAATCAGGGTGAAACTTTCAACCAGTCGAAACTTGCTCCCTTCATGGAGCACTCCTTAAGCTCCGTTAACCTGCAGTGCTGAACCCTCCAAAATATAACCCAGTTGTCGATAATCTTCAAAATATTTGGTGTGTGACTCAATTTTTACAGATTTTTTTGTAAATTTATTTAATATAAAAAAATTGAGAACAACGAACTTAATCTTGGAAATATTGTCCATCGTTTTCTATGACCTTGCGCCATCTCTCAGGTAACATTAGAATTTCGTCGCGAAAAAAACTTGCAGGCTTCGAGGCGATAAAGTCATCGACGAATTTACGCACATCGTCCAGCGTTTTAAACTGTTTGTGCACTAAGGCGTGCTGCATGGACCGGAACAAGTGATAGTCGGATGGGGCCAAGTCTGGTGAATATGCCGCGTGCGAGAGAACTTCCCATCCCAAGTTTAAGAGGGTCTTCTGAGTCGCACGAGCAATGTGAGGTGGAGCACTGTCATGCAGCATAATGACTTGGCTGCTTCGTTGCCTAGTAAATGGCCTTTTCCGATCAAGTTCTTCGCTCAGTTTGTTCAGTTGTCGGCTGTAGCGTTCCGCAGTCACTGTGTGACCTGTTTCCGGAAGTTCGTAATAAAGCACACCCTTCATATCCCACCAGATACACAGGAGATTCTTCTTTAAGTGGATGTTCTGTTTCGGCGTTGATGTACTGGATTGTCCGGGATCTACTCACGACTTTCTACGTTTGGGATTCTCGAAAAAAATATACTTTTCTCAGGTTTGAGGCTTTCGCGGCCATTATTAATGACATCATTGGCTTCCGGATGGATGCCGCGTTTGGTTTCAGCATTGCGCCGACGTTTCGCAAATATTGCAGTCTGCATCTTCAGAGCTATGAGCTCCGATTCTGAGCTCCGATGTTTGGGGGTTGTCCTTATATGTCTTCCCCTGTGATGGTGGGGGAAGCGGGGGGGGGGTCAGCCAATGGTATAGTTTTAATTGATCAGCTGGTCAAATAGCTGGTTCAAGAAGCTGATCCCCCAGGAGAAAGTCCCAATCCTCATTCACCCTGTGAAGAATCTGAGCAAATACGAGCTCAGTGAAGCACAAGTGTCTGTGTTGGCGAAAGGACACAACTTCGCTGTTGCACCCAAGAAGATCCCTACCGAGGAAATTATCAGTCGGACCGAGACAGCGATCTACCATCTTTCTTCGGAGACCAGTGATGAGATTCGGAGGCAGTTATCCAACATCCTCCGCAAGGCTACTCCTCCTAGTGACAATATCACCAGGGAGGACCGTCTTGCACTGTGTAGTCTAAAGGAGAATAATGATCTCATTATTCTTCCGGCCGACAAAGGCAATGCCACGATGGTTATGGATAAAGACGGTTACTCCGGAGAGCTCAGTGCGATGTTGAGTGATTCCAGAGTTTGCATAAATCTCAGGAAGGATCCTACTCTTACAATTGAGCGTAAAACTATTGGTCTCCTGAAGAAAGTTGATCTCTCGGCGGACCTGATAAAATTCCTTACTCCTAAAGAATCCTTTCCTCCCAGACTCTATGGACTCCCCAAAATCCACAAAGAGTCTGTTCCTCTCCGTCCTATTGTTAGCAACATTGGAGCGCCAACTTACCAGCTGGCTAAGTTTCTCAAGAAACCACCGCAAAAGTTGACGAGTCTGAGTGATTCGTACATTCAGAATTCACTGGATTTCGTCAACAAACTGAGAAATCTCAGGACTTCACCAGATGATATTCTAGTGAGTTTTGATGTAGAATCACTCTTCACTAACGTCCCAATCCCAGAAACCTTAGAAATCATAAAAAAATCCATTTCTCCCCGATTCCTTCCCTTAATTGAGCACTGCTTAACTTCTACATACTTTCAGTTTAAAGGAGAGTACTATGAGCAAAAATCGGGAGCAGCAATGGGTTCTCCCATCTCCCCGATTATTGCAAATATATTCATGGAACATTTTGAGAACGAAGTATTAAAGTCAGCGTCTCAGAAACCAACTTTGTGGTCCAGGTATGTGGACGACACCTTTGTCATATGGTCACATGGAAAGACTGCTCTAACTCAGTTCCTGGAGTTCTTGAATACTCAGCACGCAAGCATCAAGTTCATCATGGAAACTGAGCAGGACAGATGTCTTCCATTTCTAGATGTGCTGGTTCGACGCAACGAGGATGGCACTCTAGGCCACCAAGTATATCGCAAACCAACTCACACAGATAGGTATCTGAATGCCAATTCCCATCCCCACCCCTCCCACAAGAACTCTGTCATTGGCTCCCTAATGTTAGAGCATTCACAATCTCCCAACCCTCCAACGTCGACAGTGAAGACAGCTTGAGACAGCTCTGACCAAGATTGGATATAACATCCATCAAATTCGAAAGGTCAAGCATAAGCTACAGAGCAAGCTCTCTGCTACCCGAGAGGAGACTGATCCTGAGGAAAACCAGGAAAGACCTAAAGTGACCCTCTTCCCCTATCTGAGAGGCACAACAGAATGCATAAGTGAAGTACTCGGAAAACATAACATCCGAAAGATCTTCCAATCCCGAAAGAAGATTGGACAGATGCTGCCGAGTGCAAAGGATCCAAGACCACCCCTGAGCACACCAGGAGTGTACGAGATCCTTTGCTCATGCTGGAAAGTGTACATTGGAGAAACCGGGAGGAAGATCAGTACATGGATCAAGGAACACCAGCGGTGTTCCAAATACGGTCACTCAGAACAGTCTGCCCTAGCTGAACACTGAACGGACACTGGACATCATATCCAGTACGANATACTCAGCACGCAAGCATCAAGTTCATCATGGAAACTGAGCAGGACAGATGTCTTCCATTTCTAGATGTGCTGGTTCGACGCAACGAGGATGGCACTCTAGGCCACCAAGTATATCGCAAACCAACTCACACAGATAGGTATCTGAATGCCAATTCCCATCCCCACCCCTCCCACAAGAACTCTGTCATTGGCTCCCTAATGTTAGAGCATTCACAATCTCCCAACCCTCCAACGTCGACAGTGAAGACAGCTTGAGACAGCTCTGACCAAGATTGGATATAACATCCATCAAATTCGAAAGGTCAAGCATAAGCTACAGAGCAAGCTCTCTGCTACCCGAGAGGAGACTGATCCTGAGGAAAACCAGGAAAGACCTAAAGTGACCCTCTTCCCCTATCTGAGAGGCACAACAGAATGCATAAGTGAAGTACTCGGAAAACATAACATCCGAAAGATCTTCCAATCCCGAAAGAAGATTNTTGGCTCCCTAATGTTAGAGCATTCACAATCTCCCAACCCTCCAACGTCGACAGTGAAGACAGCTTGAGACAGCTCTGACCAAGATTGGATATAACATCCATCAAATTCGAAAGGTCAAGCATAAGCTACAGAGCAAGCTCTCTGCTACCCGAGAGGAGACTGATCCTGAGGAAAACCAGGAAAGACCTAAAGTGACCCTCTTCCCCTATCTGAGAGGCACAACAGAATGCATAAGTGAAGTACTCGGAAAACATAACATCCGAAAGATCTTCCAATCCCCAAAGAAGATTGGACAGATGCTGCCGAGTGCAAAGGATCCAAGACCACCCCTGAGCACACCAGGAGTGTACGAGATCCTTTGCTCATGCTGGAAAGTGTACATTGGAGAAACCGGGAGGAAGATCAGTACATGGATCAAGGAACACCAGCGGTGTTCCAAATACGGTCACTCAGAACAGTCTGCCCTAGCTGAACACTGAACGGACACTGGACATCATATCCAGTACGACCAAGCTAGAATGTTGGCCAAATCTCAAGGGTATTTCGAAAGGAAATACCGAGAGGGTTTGGAAATCCATAAAAACCCTAACAACCTCAACAGGGACAGAGAATATCAAGTGAACCCCATTTGGGAAACCGTCCTCCCGGTTTTTTAATTGACCAGCTGATCAATTAAAACTATACGATGGGCTGATCCCCCCTTCCCCTTCCCCCGCCATCACAGGGGAAGACATATAAGGACAACCCCCAAACATCGGAGCTCAGAATCGGAACTCATAGCCCTGAAGATGCAGACTGCAATGTTTGTGAAACATCGGCGCAATGCTGAAACCAAACGCGGCATCCATCCGGAAGCCAATAATGTCAATATACTTTTCATCACCCATCACAATTCTCCACAAGAAGTCCTTTTTCTTGTTGCCGGGCGAGCAGTGAAAGGCACGTGTTCATAAGTTGACTTAGGTTGTGTTCGGTCGACACATGTGGGACCGACCTTCCAAGTTTCCGGATGTTTCCCATTTGACGCAAACGCTTAGAAATAGCTGTTCGGGTGATTCCTAACTGAACTGCAAGCTCTTGTTGCGTTTGCGTTGAGTCTTCATCCAGTAGAGCTTGTAATTCCGCATCTGTAAACATTCAAGGTTGTCCAGGACGCGGCTGGTCACTCAGATCGAAATAACCACTTCTAAAACATTTGTACCAATAATTACACGTTTCATAAGATACAACGTCGGCACCAAGAACACTACACATTGATTCCCATGCTTCAGAAGCATTTTTTTTTGTTGGAATTCGTATAAAATGCAGTGCCGAATGTGTTGTTTATCAGTTGCCATCGTAAACCCTGATATTCTGAAAGGTTATATAACTTACATAGACTTGTCGTTCCGTGTTCTGAAACCGTTTGTCCGATCCTTTCGAAACCAGCAAAGACCACGAATATATTTCTATTTAAAATATAATTTTAAGTTCGAAGAAAAAATCTGTAAAAATTAAGTCACACACTTCCCCCTCTACTGGGTTCTNTTGGAACAAACAAGACTCCATATCTAGGGAGCCTACAGGCACCAGATGGCGGCCACAGGGAAACCAAGGGGGAGAGACTCTGAAACTCCTAATGACCACCTACT
>NW_021680509.1:568267-568775 GCF_001412515.2 Diachasma alloeum
TGAGGTGAATTTGAGAGTGAATTTCTGTGGTTCCCGGTAGCTTAGTCGGTAAGAGTGCCCGGCGCGTATCTGGGAGACCCGGGTTCGATACCCGGCTGGGTGAAGCGGAAATTTTTTCTCACTAAATTCTAATTCTCTTAGAATTTTTTTTTTATACAGGCTCAGGAGAGGGATAAAGAAANGAACGCAGGATCAGGGCACATATGCTCAGAACACTACGAGCACATTCAAGTTTGCAGTTATGCCGGAGTCATATTCGGATCCGAAACTGGGCACTGAAGAGGTAACGGTGGTGAAGAAACTCCTGAAGAGGGCCATTCTGGCGTTACCTGACGGGGTGAAAGCACCCACCTTCAACGGTGTCTGGGAAAGAGAAGGTGTGGCAATGGTGTGCTGCACTGATGAGGAAACGGCAAATTGGCTGAAAAGCCTTTTCCCCGAAAACAAAATAGCTGGACTTACTGTACATGTGGTCGCAGCCTCGAAGCTTCCCAAGAAGCACAGGGTT
>NW_021680509.1:568855-590500 GCF_001412515.2 Diachasma alloeum
CTCGTAGATTACAACAAGGCAATAAAGGCAGCCAAAGAGGACTGCTGGAGGCCTTTCACGAGCAATGTGGAGAGTCAATCGGAGACCTCTAGGCTGGCAAAAATCCTTGGAACAAACAAGACTCCATATCTAGGGAGCCTACAGGCACCAGATGGCAGCCACACGGAAACCATGGGAGAGACTCTGAAACTCCTAATGAACACCCACTTTCCAGGCTTCATACAGGCCCAGGAGAGAGATAAAGAAACAATGCAAAATCAGAGGGATGTCTACGAAACCCATGATTGGGCATTGGCAAATAAAGTAGTGCAGCCCTGGGGGGTCAAGTGGGCCATCAAAACCTTTGAACCCTTCAAGGCACCGGGACCAGACGGGATCTACCCAGCCCTATTACAGGAAGGGATAGAGACTATCACGGGACCCCTAACCAAGATACTCAGAGCTAGTATAGCCCTGAAACATGTCCCTAGTGTGTGGAATGAGACTAGGATAGTATTCATTCCCAAGCCGGGAAAAACCGGTTATATAAAACCATAAGACTTCCGTCCTATAAGCCTCACATCCTTCATCCTGAAGACCTTGGAGAAGCTGGTGGATAGACACATCAAGGCCGGGCCCTTGGCTGACAGACCCCTCTCCCCCTGTCAATATGCATACAGAGAGGGACGATCAACAGATACCGCCTTACATCACCTGGTGGGACTGATTGAGGGACAACTGGCGGTCAAGGGTTTTGCCATAGGCGCCTCGCTGGATATTGAGGGGGCTTTTGATAGCACTTCGAATCCGGCTATAGAAAAAGCCATGGAAGAACGACAGGTGTCCAAGACTATCATTGCTTGGACACAAAACATGCTGAAAAGCAGAAGACTGTCGGCAGGACATGGGAGGGCATGTGTGGAGGGACGTCCGACTAGGGGCTGTCCGCAGGGGGGAGTTCTCTCGCCCCTGCTATGGAACCTGGTTGTAGATGGACTTCTAAATCAACTAAGTGAGGCCGGCTTCCACGTCATCGGTTTCGCCGATGATGTGGCAGTTGTTGTGAAAGGCGGATTTCTGAGGGTGCTAAGGGACCTGATGGCAACAGCCTTCAATATCATTGAGGACTGGTGCAGGGTAACTGGCCTATCGGTAAATCCAGCCAAAACAACAATCCTGGTTTTCACCAGAAATTATAAACTGGAAAAGATCCAACCTCTGAAGCTAAATGGCTCGGAGATTAACTACACCAGCAGAGTGAAATATCTGGGTGTCCTCCTGGATAATAAACTCAGCTGGAAAGAACATATCTGTACTCAGAGAAATAAAGTGTTTGCCTCTATGTGGGCATGCAGGAGAGCTGTGGGCAGGACATGGGGACTCAATCCTAAAATGATGCTCTGGCTCTACCAAATAGTTCTACTTCCGAGACTGTTATACGCTGCGGTCGTCTGGTGGCCGAGGGTGAGTAAGACGGAAACAAGGAACCTGTTGAAAAGCCTACAGGGAACCTTCCTGAGGGCTGCAACAGGAGCCATGAAATCGACACCTACTGAGGCGCTAGAAATAGCACTCAGTATCCCACCCCTCGACCTTAGGGTTGTGAGTTGTGCTACCACAACTGCATATAGACTAAGGTGCCAACTAGAATGGAAGATGACGGGCCAAGGCCATACAAGGCTTAGCCTAATCAATGATCGACCCTTCATAGGTAAGACGGATAGGATTCCTAGGAAGTATCAGATCAGGAAAACTTTCAGAACGAGTATACCACCCAGACAGGAGTGGCTAGACTCGAAACGTAAACCAGGACCAAGAGAGGACTACTGGTTTACGGACGGCTCTGGCTTCAATGAAAGTTTTGGGGCAGGCATCTACCGTCTGAAAGATGGCTTCGGAGAGAGTTTTCCGCTGGGCCATCATTCAACCGTCTTTCAAGCAGAGATGCTGGGCATACTTAAGTGTGCAGAGTATCTGAACGCGAGAGACACAAAAAAGATGAAAATATTCATCTGCAGTGACAGCCAGGCGGCGATACACGCCCTGGAAAAACCCACTACAGAGTCACAGGTGGTGTGGGAATGCATGCAGGCATTGGACACACTGGGTAAAAACAACCGGGTCACCGTAACCTGGGTGCCAGGTCACCATGGGATTCTGGGTAATGAAGAGGCAGATAAGCTGGCCAAGGAGGGTACAGAAAGTGTGCCCTCACACGGCCTGCTTGGCATGCCCTTCGCAGTGGGAAAAACTCTTATTAAAGATCATTTCCAGCGGGATCATGTCAGGCGTTGGGAGAAAGTTGCGACCTGCAGACAAGCGAAACTGCTTATGAGAGGGCAACTAAGAGTTAGGACCAGAAAGCTTCTGGAGTTGCACAGAGGGGATCTGAGGGTAGCAGTAGGGCTCCTTACGGGTCATACAGCTCTCAGAGCTCATCTGTTCAAGATGAAACTTGCAGAACAAGAAGACTGCAGACTGTGCGGAGGCGATAAGGAGGGCGTCATCCACATTTTATGTGAATGCCCCCTATTAGCACTCCGTCGCTATAAAATCTGGGGCCAGGCTTTCCTGAAACCAGAGGACTTACAACAAGCGGCTGTCACCAGCCTTATTAGCCTAGTGAGAAACACAGGGCTGGGGCTGTGTGACTGACCGAAACTAAGGCGGAAGTTACAAAAGATCGTATGATTTAGGTGACTCTGGGCGCTTTAAGTGACCAGCCGCACTTCTTCTATTCTATTCTAAGTCACACACCTAATATATCCCAATTGTTTCAATATGTCATTCCATTATCCGCATATGTGGCTTGCCCCCTATTTCCCTTTCTTAACCTCTATGCCATCGTCTTCCTAACGACGACAGATTTCGTAGTATCAACAGTAACCGCGTTAGGCGCGACGTGACTAGAGGATTTTTTGTTGATTGATAATAAGTCCAATGAAGCAGTAATTAATGAATTAGTTGTAACATACAAACATAATTCTCTTCCTGTATTTAATTTTTGTTCTTGGAAGTATTTTTAAACAATGTGTTGTGGACTGGATCTGTCACTTTTAACTGACTTTCGGGGTTTTCGCGACACCTATCGGGGGCCGCCGCAATTTGCAGATTAGTTATCGACGCGATCAAGCGTTAGTGTCGAATTGTCGTGATTTATTCAGTATTCATTAGACTCGCATCTCGTGTGGACAGCCCGCTCTTGTTATTAACGAGGCTGGTTAACTATCAGCATTTAAAATTATATCGAGTCTCGAATACTCTTTTGTATTAGTTAACTTATTGTAGTGATTAAATGTCTATTACTATGATAATTCGTCAGTGTTCGTGTCTATTTATTCAACCCTCTATCCGGACTCAGCGTCCTTACATCCTATTAGGTGACGCAACATTTTTGGTCCTTCAAGCCGGATAGAGGTCAATTTTGGCGGCACGAGTGGACGTGTAATTTCTGCCGCGTTCAATTTGTGTGGCCTGGAAGGAGTTTTCGAGGCCTTGTTTTCGGACTGGACAAGTATGGCTTGTGGTGATGGGTCTTTTATCGGCGCTAGTCCAAGCGTCGGGAGTCTGTCGTCGTTGGCAGCATGTGGGATAGCGTCTTGCTGAATTCTCGGCGAGTGACAATTTGTGGAGCCACCGAGGTCGTCGAGGAGCAGGAATCTGTTGCTGGCACCGTGGAAGCTGGAATTAAGGCTGTGCTGTGGAGTCTGTGGAGTGGATCATCGTGGCGTCGCTTGGCAGTGGAGCATTTGTGGCTTTGCTAAGCAGGGAAGTGTCGTGGCGTCTCTCGGCAGTAGGCTAGGAGCGTCATCGTGGGTGCTTCGCTTGACTCGAGGAGCAACAGTTTTGGCGGGACGCAGTCAGCCATCTTCGTGACAGTATTGCCGACATCGGTAATCATTATCCTGCCTCGGTAAGTGGGACTGTTTTACCATTGGCGATTGTGTTAATTAACTTTTTAGTTGTTTTTTATATCGATCATGTCGACTACCTATTCGGTACTTCTTGACGAGCAAGCAGAGTTGGCTGAAGCTATTGGCGAACCTTACGGCACTCTGATTCAAGCTGATGCCACAATTATCAGGTTAGAGACGCGGATGAGGAATCTGTCAAGTGGAATAAATACCAGGACCACCATGCGACTCTGTGGAGGTACAACTACAGTGCCAAGCCTGATGTCCGGAAGATACTGGACGAGCATGTTTACTTCAAGGAAAAGCATCACAGGGCATGCGAGGAGGTGTACCTAACGGCGCTAGAGAAGATGCAGGCGGAGAAGGATAAACTGGACGCACCAGTTTCAGCGGAGCAGGATAATCACAATCTGTCTCTTGCTCCTCCAGAGCAACTTGATCAGCGCTACTCGGGATTGAAGTTGCCAAAGTGGGAGATTCCGGACTTTGATGGTGACCTAACCAAGTGGGTGAACTTCCGGGATATGGTCCTGAATTTAATCGTCACAAATCCAAGCCTGACCTCTGTTTAACGGTTGTACATCGTTAAGGCGCATCGTACCGGTGCTGCGGAGAAGAGAGTGAGGAGCGTCGCGCTCTCTGGGGATAATTTTCAGCTTGTCTGGGACGGGCTAATGGAGTTCTATGACAACACAAGGTCCCTGATGAACATAGCTGTAGGCATGTTAATGGACGCTAAAGCGGTGATTCAGGGTTCTGCAGCGGCGTTGGATGAGTTGCATTCGGAAGTAACTCAGGCGCTCACGATGCTGGAGGAATTGGAGAGGCCTGTGACGTCATGAGATGACTTATTGGTGAATTTGATCCAGAGGAAGCTGGATCGGGAAACTCTTCTGGAATGGGAGACGCATCTTGGGCCCTCGTCGGAGCCTCCATCGTGGGAGGAGCTCAGGAAGTTTTTGCTGTTCAGAATCGGGATGTTCCAGACCTGCAAAGCAGATGCTGCTGGTGGGTTTTTATCGAGTGCCGGGGTCAGGACTTTTCAAAGCTCTTCCAAGGGAAAAAGCAGTGCCGATTGCTCGCAATATCTTGGGCTCTCAGTTCACCAGAGGATGGAAAAACTCAGGCGTTTGAAGCTGTGTTTTAACTGCCTTGGTCGTCACATGAGGTAACATTGTCCATCAACAGTTAACTGTCAGACCTGCGCAAAGAGGCATCACACGTCGCTCCATTATAAGAAATCTCAGAATACAGGTCAGAGGTCTGCAGGTTTATCGACGCAAGCTCCAACTTTTATTCCGAGCGCAGAGGCGCTTGCGACAGAGACGGGTCCCGCTGCTCATGTTGTGACACAGGAGATCTTGGTGGGGGCTTCTTCGGGTCTTTTAGCTACGGCTTTGGTTCGAGTGAAGGTATCGACTGGTGAACTTGTTGAAGAAAGGGTTCTTATCGATCACTGTTCTCCAGTGTCGTTGGCGTCGGAGAGGTTCGTTCAGCAGCTGCGTATCAGGCGTCGCAAATATGCTCATTGTGTTGGGCGTTGGGCGCGTCAGTTCGCAAGCTGCCAGAGGAGTAATTTCGGTGGAACGTTTTTCTCGATGGGAGTAAAAAGTGTGCGAGAGTGATGCAGTGCTGCTGGCGCGTCTCATGGATTATGTGCCAAAAGCTGAGCCGTGCCGGCGGTGGTCGGTGCTTGAGGGGCTTCAGTTAGTGGATCCTAAGTACGGCAATATACGATGTATCGATCTTATTCTTAATGTGGACGTTTTTTCGCAGGTTATACAGCTAGGGTTGCGGAGAGCGTCGTTCGAGCAGCCGATTGCGCAGCCAACTTCTTTTGGGTGGATCATCTCTGGGAAGGTGTTTGCAGAAGAAGCTTTGCTGCAGGAGGTTTCTGCTTTTCATGTGTCAGCTAATTCGCAGCTGAATGATCTAGTGAAGAGGTTCTGGGCTCAGCAGGAGTTTTTTGAGTCCTCGGTGGCTGAGGGTCCAGAGGTTTCTGAGTGTCAGGAGCATTTCAAGTCGATGTTCTCGAGGAAGGACAGTGGTCGATATGTGGTGCGGCTGCCATTTATCACCAGGACATTTATCGAACTCTCGGTCTTAATTGGGATTCCGCTCGAGATGTGTTCTTCTTTTCTCCTAAGGAGCAGCCAGAAGGTGACTTACTAACTGAGCGAATTATTTTGTCACAGGTACCGCAGCGTTATGATCCTTTGAGATGGATATCGCCGTTCGTCGTAAGAGGCAAACTTCGGGTGCAGGAGCTGTGGGGATTGAAAATCGGCTGGGACGAGCAGCTAGCGGAGGAGTTCATGAGCCGCTAGAGGCGGTTCGCTTGAGATATCCAGGGTTTGAAGGAGGTTCAAGTACCAAGGCACTTCAAGAGTGATGGTGAGGCTGTCCAGCTTGAGTTGCCTGGGTTTGCTGATGCCTCAGGAGTCGCATATGGCGCGGCGGTGTACCTGAGAACTATGAATCTAGATGGCGACGTGAGTGTCACTCTGGTATCTGCAAGGTCGAAGCTTGCTCCGATCGAGGGGCAGAAAAGCGCAGTCAAGGTTACTATACCAAGGCTTGAGCTAATGGCGGCGTCTTTATTGTCACGATATGTAGTGACGGTGGTTAAGGTGCTTGAGTTCGAGGGGGTTCGTGTGAACCTGTGGGCTGATTCCTCTGTGGCTCTCACGTGGATCAAATCTGATGGGGCAAAGTACAAGTAGTTCGTGAAGAACGGAGTGGAGGAGATCCAGAGATTGTTGCCTCAAGCATGCTGGAGATATGTTCCGGGGGAAGAGAATCCTGCGGATCTAGCTTCGAGGGGAGTATCCAGCAAAAAATTGGCTGAGAGTCGATTGTGGTGGACTGGTCCCAGTTGGTTGATGGAGGAGGAATTTTCTTGATTTGAGCAGAGATTCACAGTGAATAAGGTTGAGGGTCTTGAGCTACGGGGAGTAGCTGTTCATGCTGCTGTAGCGGACCAAAAGTATCGGTCCTGGGATATAATTCATCGGTACGGGTCCTTGAGGAAACTGCTTGCCGGGACTGCTTGGTATCGTCGCGTGTTTCTCGTGAAGCAGAATAAGCAGTCTGGGAGGTTCAGTGGTCTCGTGTTGGAGCCTGGTGAGATCGAGCAGGCCCGAAAGGTTTGGATCAAGGAGACTCAGATGGAGTCTTTTGCTGAGGATCTAGAAAGACTGAGTGATTCAAAGGAAGTGTGTCGGACGAGTCCTTTATTCTGCTTAGTGCCGTTTCTTGACGGAGAGGGGTTGATTCGTCTCACTGGGAGACTGCATAAATCGGCCTTGGATGCGGATTTCAAGCATCCAATGGTGCTGCCAGCAAGTTGAAGGTTTACGAAGCTAGTACTGCTTCAGGTTCATCAGGATACCTTTCATGGTGGAGTCTTGCTTATGCAAGCTACTCTGCGGAGGAAGTACTGGATCATCGGAGGCAGGACGCCGGTGAAGGATTTCATTCTCCGATGCGTGATTTGTGCTAGGTTTCATGGAGCTGTGGCTAAGCAGCTGATGGGACAGTTGCCGCTGAGAAGGATCACTCCAGCTAGAGCTTTTCTTGGTGCGGTGTTGATTATGCAGGGTCTCTGAACTTGCTGATCTGGAGAGGTCGCGGAGCAAAGAGCTACGAAGGATTTATGGTGGTGTTCGTCTGTTTTATCAGTTCTGCAATACATCTGGAGCTGGCTACAGATTACAGCACTGAAGGCTTCTTGGCGTGCTACAGGAGGTTCTCGGCCAGGCGTGGAATCTCGGAGACGATCACCAGCGACCAAGGGACGAACCTGGTGGGAGCTGATAGAGAGCTCAGGGAACTTTTTAGCGACACTCATAAGGAGGGGCAGAGTATCGCTCACAGTGTAGCGAAGAATGGGATCAATTGGATCTTCAATCCACCTGGTGCTCCTCACCATGGTGGTAAGTAAGAAGCGGCTATAAAGTCAGCCAAGTTTCATCTGAAGCGTGTCGTCGGGGAAGCTAAGCTGACCTACGAGGAGTTTATGATGCTGCTGACACAAATTGAGGCTATATTAAATTCTCGGCCGCTGTGTGAGCTGCCTGATGACCCTGATGAGTTTGTAGTGTTGACTCCTGATCATTTTATTATTGGGTCTGCTGTCTCTACTGTGCTGGAACTTTTGTTGGCTCATTTCTCGATGTTGGAGCTTTCGAGATATCAGCTGGTTCGACGAATGGTGGAGAAATCCTGGGAGCAGTGGTCGACGGAGTATATTCAGAAGCTACGGGAGATCAACAAGTGGCACAGGGCCACTCCAAACGTTCAGCTGGGGTCGCTGGTACTTGAGGATGAGGCTGGTGAATGAGAAATTCCCTCCGACTAAGTGGCCCATGGGTCGGGTGACTGAGTTGCATCCTGGTAAAGATGAGCTGTGCAGAGTTGTCATGGTCAAGACATAGTCATCGAGTTTCACGACGCCGATCGTCAAGATCTGTCCTCTACCTTTCGAGGTCGCTCCCCCCGACTCTGCCGGAGACTAGGGTTCTATTAATTGATTTTTGTGTTTTGACTTTTATTCTATCTCTTGAATGTTCTTGCATATTGATGTTTACGTTGATTGTTATTCTGAATTTATGTTACAGGCAGAATTTTGTCAATAGTCATTGCCAAAAGGGGGAGAATGTTGCGGAGGGGATCTGTCACTTTGGATTGACTTTCCGGATTTTCGCGACAAGTATCGGGGTCCGCCCTAATTTGCATGTTAGTTATCGACGCGATCTGGCGTCAGTGCCGAATTGTCGTGATTTATTCAGTATTCATTGGACTCGCATCGAGTGTGTATAGTCCGCTCTAGTTATTAACGAGGCTGGTTAACTCTCAGCATTTAAAATTATATAGAGTTTCGACGGAATTACTCTTTTGTATTAGTTGACTTATTGTAGTGATTAAATGTCTGTGACTATGTTAATTCGGCAGTGTTCGTGTATATTTATTTAACCCTCTATCCGGACTCAGCGTCCTTGCATCCTATTAGGGGACGCAACACAATGGTTAGTCAAATATGTTCTTTTAATGAGATATACTTATCACGTTGCACCCCTGGCGGTCGTCAAGTGAACATCAAAATCTGTCGACATTAAAGCCTCCCCCCATGAGAGTTTCCAGACCTGTATGTATGGGGTTACTCTAACACCGTGGCTTCAACTCACAACAAGGAAGGCTAATTTTATCTCTACTCCTACCCAAATCTCGGTGGAGACACAGAGTTAAAATGAACTCCCCGTCTTCACTGAGAGTTACACAGAAGCAGATATAATTTTAGTTAAAGTTTGGATGACTTGAAATTGCATTGTAAATAGCCCGTAGGACCATTACGCCAAGCCAGTAGACGCCACTAACCTCGCATCATTAACTGAATAGGATAGACTAAAGTAGAGGCTTAGTTCTTGTCGAGAACTTTTCGGGGTTTGGACGATCCCAAGCTGAAATGAATCACCCCATGGGAAGGATAGCGTCACAGTCGATCTTCGGTAAAAACTAGCTAGGGAGGCCGGGTCTCGGCAGGTCCCACTCAGGCTGCTCATTTTGCTTCTCAGGTAAAATAAATTATATATTTTAGAAAGCTATTATTATCGATTATAGGATTAAAGGAAACCATCAGAAAACTCATAACGGGTAATCTGGTGGGTTCCAACGGATGAGTCAAGCCACAGGGAAGAAATGTCCTAAATGAATATATGCCGGTTTCCAAAATACAAATCACAAATGGAAGTTCAGGGAGCTATCAGTTTCCGGTTTTTAGTCGAGGTGCCATCATCTTGCTGTCAAGTCCCTCCAATAATCCTCAATTACTCACGTAATCGTTATCAGTTCGATTGATTTTCGACTGATTTATTAATGAGTAATAAGCCCCCAATACACACAAATATATATTTATGGGCAATATTCAATTATATCACAATCAATCATATTCTCCAAATCATAAACTAAAATTTGAATTACGCTTTGGCGTACAGCCCAAAGCAGTGCAGTTTGCGCCTAATGAAGCAATCTAGGAAAGTAATAATCCGCTTTCTCCACACCAGCTACATCACCTAGTGATTCTAATCATCGAATGGATGAAGAAAAGAAGATTATTTTCCGGGGCAACGATGCTCCCTGAAGATGGATCAACCACAAAATATCCAACAAGTAACTGCACACAACATGTTAGACAATCTGCTGCTAAAACAACAGACCCTAACGAACTAATTCTACATGGAACGTCTGCGCGGACAAAATCACAAATTAAACGGCTTCACAAAACATATAAACCCAACATCGTCAAAAAGAATGTAGAGACGAATGCCATTTAAAAAAAAAACTGTACAAAATGAGCTAAAAATCAAGAGGATACAATCCCCTCTCTCTCTCTGATCACCAATCAGCGATCTGAACGTTGACAACTCAACTGAAAATGAAGGAGAACAAAATATCCCCCAAATTACTGAATAGAGAAAAAAATCTTCTTGATGAGAACAAAAGTCCGAAAGCCTTGATTACCAGCCAACACGAGACAATCATCCAACTCAATCGCTGGAGAAACTCCAAGAGACTATTGACAATAAGTTTCCCACTCAAATACAAACTCATTTGACATCAACAGAAACACCAATAGTGATCATAATAATGAATACCCACTAATGGAGATCTCCGCCGAATCATTCAACAAGGATTATCCACCACCGCGTAAACCAAATAGAAATCTACCAGACGTACCAAAACCTGTGGGAAAGGCCCCACGTTCCTCGGGCCAACCCCGTGACTCCCAGCATAAAAGGACTGAGTCAACAAATCCAGATGATCCTTTCAGAGTCATTGGTAAACCTCCACCCATCAACATCCACAACAAGTCTCCTATGGAAATGATTCAACTTATCAAAATAAAATCAACGATGAGCTTGAAAGTAAATTTACGACAAAACAAGTCACAGACTCAAAAACATCAGTGATTCTAGAAAACATTCATAACTTTACCATCGTGAAGAAACTACACTCAATAAAAAGAATCGAATTTTTCGCAAATACTCCAAAAGAAACTAAACTTCAGATAATTCTACTAAAAAATCTTGAAGAGAATTACTGTAACGACGAAATCTTGACTGAACTTAAAAAGCGAGAAGTTGATCATAAAAATATCAACTTCACTAAAGTAATTCAATTCTCAACTAAAAAATCTAATGATGCAAACAGACAACTCCAAATGTACATAGTCCAAGTCTCCTATGATAGTACTCTGAAGAACGTTAAAAGTATTAAAAGATTATTACACCAAGTAATCACGTGGGAAAAATTGAGACATAAAACAAATAAGGCTACCGAATGCAAAAATTACCAACGATTGGGCCACACGGCATCAAACTGATAGCTTAATCATAGATGTGTTAACTGCACAATCTCCCATGAACCAGATAAATGCCCTCGAAATGGTACAGAGGAGGATTTAACGGATAATACTCAGAAACTAACTATAAGTGTTGCATGTGTTATATGTGGTGAAACAGGACACCCAGCATCGTACAACGGCTGCCCAGTACAAAAATAATTGAGAGAAAAAATCAAATTTAAAAAAGCCAGTTTAAATACCAAAAGAAATGCCAAGATAGATAAAATCCTGGGAAAAACAATCCCAGGCCTCTCATTCAGCGTGTTAATAACTTCCAATCCCAACCGACACAAACAATCCCTGTAAAACCAACAAAAGTTAAATATCACTCCCAATGTAAACACTCTCAGCCTACCAATATCACTAATTCTCAAACGTCCCTCAACACCCCTACCTCTTCAAACATCATACAAATAAAAAATTGATGTGAAAAACTAAAAACCAATTGATGACTAACATTAACTTCAAATTTCATAACAGTCAAAATGCTATGGATACATACTCAAAACAAATAAATTACATAATAGAATCGTTGGTGGAGGCCGACATTGTTGTATGCCTACTATTTCCTTACAATTAGCTTTCCCAAAGCTCAATACTTCTCTAAATATCGACTGAATATTTCCATTTATTGCTTTATTACATTTTATTTTAATCCTGCAAGCTTCGAAAACCCAATAAATCATTTTATTATCCTTTTTACCAAAAATCCTTCAGACGCGCCTTCTTGATACTTTCCTGTATCTCGGGCCCTAATCCGGGACTTTCTCAACACCTCAATTGCACGAACTCCTCACCGAGACATACCTCTCCCTTATCTCCATTAGTCCAACCCTCAGGGTTCATCCCTCACCAAAATTGACCAATCACCCACCTTGGGACTTACTCCCTCCATTCTCTCCAACTTGAAATATCCACCCTCAGAAGACTTGGATAAAAACCCTCTGTACTCCAACTCAACAAGAATTATTCGAACTGTCCTAGAGTTAACGTCTCTTCAGGAAGATATTCAAGGAGCTATATTCAGTATTTGTAGTTAAGTCTAATAAAGATTTCAGTATATTTAAAGTGAACAGCAGTTTCTTTTCACCCGGAATTCAATAAAAATTTGGCGATGAGGATCGGGATTCTCCAACACTCATACAACAGCGTAATCGTGAAGTAAAATTCATTCTGTGATGTGAGTGACAAATTTCAATTTTGTCAATCTTGGAAAACGAGCTACCAGACTAAATCAGACGGCAATACCACATCGAGCATCTCTTTCTCGACAGATACTCCAGACTTAGAAAATCTGGCACCGTTTGAGACATCAACTATGAGTGACCGTAAGTACTGAACTTTTGGATACTCTTGTTCTGATAATTAGAATTCTCCTTCCTTCATTTCTCCTCAAAAACCCACAATGTGTGCCACAGACCCTGAAAAATTCACCGAAACGAAGAAAACTATCAGTGCTATTGTACAAAATCTCTCGCTCCCTCAAATCGAAATTCCAAAATTATCAACGGAACTTTTAATCAAGCTTTTACCGGAAAAATTCGGTGGCAATCGACTCGGAGTTCGCAGTTTTATAAAAGGAGTCGATGCTGCACTGGAGATCGCGACGGAATCACAGAGATAAATTTTAATTCCTTTTGTTAAACGTCGTATAACGGGTAAAGCCAAAAATCAAATCGATATTCACTGTAACCTTACTGAGAAGGCGGAAATTGCAGAGCTGCTACAAACCTTTTTCAAGATGAAAAATCGTTCGATCAATTGCTTGAAGAACTTAATTCCATTAAACAAACTCGTAATGAAAGCGTCAGTGATTATTTCCAAAGATTAGAAGAAATTTCTTCCAAAATTCTTGTTGGGGTCTATGCTGATTCCTCCACAGATGAAAGAATTCTCCCCGGTCATATTTCCATGATTTCTCAGATGACACTTGTCTACCATACAAATCCCCAAATCTCAACTTCTCTGATATAGAGAATTTTCAACTATTAATGAAGCTCTCACCGCTGCTATTACTGAAGAAAAGGCACTTAGAATACACGTAAACTCAGCTATGAAAATAATATACGGAACACAAAAATGCACGGTTTGTAAGAAGATGAATCACACAGCCAACAATTGCTTTTTCAACAAAGACAAAAATAATTCAATCTCGAAGGCCACATGACAAATCAATTTCACACAGCCAAAACCATCTAATCATCGAGGTCAACTCTCGGGTCGGGTCAATTCCACTCAAATTTTAGTCGCGCTCCTCTTCAAAACTCAAACGTCCATTGTAGATATTGAAAAGAGATGGACCATAATATCTCTGTCTGCATTAAAAGAGAACGCGCAAATCAACGATAATTCCAAAATCAAGGGCAGAAATTCCCTCAAAATTCCTATCGTTCAATTAGCATCAATTTCCAGACTCCAAATTTTCACAATGCGAGCTTCAACCCCAATCCACCAATCGACTCACAGAATAAAACGAGCAATCAATCGATCCAACAGTAAAAACTTATAAAAAAATGAATGATTACATGCGGGCACATATCTTTATCGACTCAAGCGACAATGATCTCGATTACAACGTTCTTCAATCTCCCTCCTCTAAGTGCCCCGATAAAACACTCACATTACTCATCGACAATGGCGCAGCCATCTCACTAATCAAGAAAAAAGTCTCGCAAATTTCACATTCACCAATCAAGATCCAATCATCCTGACAGAAATCAGTTGGGACACTCCAGTCTACACACAAGAAGAAACAAAACTCTAATTTAAAATCGAGGATAAAACTCTAAAATCAAAATTTCAAATAATTGACCACCAAACAAACGTCCCCTTCGATGGTCTCATCGATCGTGACTTCATCAGAGAGCATCAATGCATTCCAATTCTTCATGAGCAAACATTCGAGATCCACTCGCTTTCAATCAAAATCCCAATCTTTAGTAACATTCCTCAAGAATGAAACATTCATTTCGTCATTCAAACGCGATCGTAAAAATATCAGAGGAAAACGAAGCACTGATTACTGTTGTTAATACTTTCATTGAAAAGAAAATCCTTCCTAAACCAGAATTACCCCTATAAGCCATGCCTCATCAAACACCAATTCTCTTTGCTAAAAACAATGGGAAAGAAAACATTAAAAATCGATTTGAATTATTGAGACAAAACCTTCGTCGATCTCACATGAATAACGAACAAAGAGAATCAATTTCCGACATTTTCTATGAATTCCAAGACATTTTCCATTTACCAGGAGACATGTTAACTAAAACTACAGCCGCGACTTGTAAAATTGAAACAACTGACGATACACCCATTCCCACAAAATAGTATCGTTATCCCGATATCCATAAAGAAGAAGTGAGAAAACGAACAGAAAAATTGCATTCACAAGGTAGCAACAGACCCTCTACTAGCCCCTGGTCTAGTCCTCCCATTATCGTTCCGAAGAAAGTCGATGCATCAGGCCAAAAGAAATGGCGAATGGTGCTCGACTACAGACCATTAAATGATAAAACAATAGGTGATGCGTATCCTTTACCAAACATTGAAGACATTCTAGATTAACTCGGACATTCTCAGTATTTCACAACTCTCGATTTAGCAAGCGGGTTTCATCAAATTCTCCTCAAACCAGAAGATCGACCTAAAGCAATCTTCTCAACTCCTGATAGACATTAGGAGTGGGACTTTATGCCCTTCGGTCTTAAAAATGCTCCTGCAGTATTTCAAAGAGTGATGAACAATATTTTTATCGGTTTAAACAACTAGCAATGCTTCGTTTACCTCGACGATATTGTCATCTATGGCTCTGATCTCGAAAATGAAACAATGAAAAAATAGTTAACATTTTCACACGTCTCAGAGACCTTAACCTCAAACTCCAACCAGACAAGTGTGAATTTCTGAAAGATTCTTGCCATTACCTAGGCCAATCGAGTCAATTAAACAAATCCCAAGACGTAGAAATTCTTAACACAAAAATGTTTCTCGGTATGACTGGTTACTACCGCAAATTCATTGAAGATTTCGCAACAATCGCAAAACCTCTCACTATTCTCTTAAAGAACGACATAGAATTCATTTAGAAAGAAGAACAAGAAACAGCCTTTCAAACTTTTAAAGAGATTTTGACAAAAGAACCATTATTACAGTACCCAAAATTTTCTGTACCTTTCGTGCTTACCTGTGACGCATCGAACGTCGGAATCGGTGGCGTTCTATCACAAATAATCGATGGAGAAGATTTACCTGTAGCTTATTATTCTATAACTGTAAACAAAGCAGAATAAAACTACACTACTACTGAAAAAGAGCTATTAGCCATTGTTAACTCAGTCGAAAAATTCAGAACCTATTTGTATGGAAGAACTTTTACTATCTTCACTGATCACAAAGCCCTCCAATGGCTCTTCAATTGTAAAAATCCCTCATTTAAACTGGTTAGATGGCGATTACGTATAAACGAGTATGAATATCATATAAAATACAAACTCGGTAGAATCAATTTCAATGTCGACGGTTTATCAAGACTCTTTTCTGATGAAGAGATTGCGAAACAAAATGATCGTTCAGATCAACTCCGCTCACAACAAGTCTTCATCACCCAAATCAAATCAAATCGATCAAGATTTCATTAAATTTCATTATATGAATCAAGACATCATTGAATTTCAAACGGAAAATCGTTTATTACCCAAAGTCCAAGACAGAATTGTCTCCTTCTGGTCAGAAAATCTCGATAAGGAAAACCCTTATTCTGAATACGTGAAAACGCATTTCGACACGACTCACTTGAAATCCTCCATGAATGGGTTATCTAAATTAACGAGTGATAAACACACTTTTCTTAGTTTATCCTACTCATTTCCAATTCGATAAAATGGAATCCAGAAACATTTTCGAATGCCTCATGACACTCAAAGACACAATCGGCACTAAAAGTTTTACTCTCATTTCTCCTGATAGAGCCACACACATAAAACCCAATCAATTAAATGAAATGCTAAAATTTATTTACCCAAAGAATGATATTAAAATTTTCAACACACAAAAGATTCCTCCTAAGAATAAAGATGAAGTGAAAATCATTCTTGAAGAATGTCACAGTAACAAATTATCAGGACATTGCGGTTTCAACAAGAGCTATTCGCGAATAAAAAAAGGATATTATTGATCTATCACTTATAAAAAAATGCTATAGGAGGTCCTATAGGATTTCCTATAGGAAATCCTATGGAGAATTCGAACCTTTCCCATAGGATTTTTCACAGGGATTTTTCACAGCGAACATTTCCTATGGGATTTCCCACAGCGTTGCCTATAGGATTTCCTATAGGATTCCCTATAGAATTTCCTACCAGATTTATGACCCTAACCCTGACCCTTGTGACCGATTGGTTTCGAGTCTCAATTATGTGTGTTATTTTCTATAGAAAACCCTATAGTGAATTATATAGGAAATTCTATAGGAAATGTCCGAATTCTCCATAGGATATCCTATAGTATTTCCTATAGGATATTTCCCATAGGATATCCTATAGCATTTCCTATAGGAAATCCTATGGGAAATCCTGTAGAAAATTCAATAGGATTTTTTCATACGTGATAGCATGAAATCCGACATCAGAAATTTCATAAAAACATGTCATTCCTGTGAAATCAATAAAACCAATTTCAAACCAACAAAACAACCCATGGAAATCACCTAAGCCGCATCTCTCCCTTTCGAACGATTAGCCTTTGACGTAGTAGGCCCATTGCCCATGACAGCCTCTGACAATCGATTCATCATCACCGGTCAAGATGGTTCCCGGATTTTTTTTCCTCCCGAAAAAATTTTCCGGAGAAAATTCCCCAGAAAAAAATCCCCCGGAAAAATATCACCCCGGAAAAAATTCATTCGGAAATAAATTCCCGGAATTAATTCCCCTTAGGATTCAAATGACGATTACACATACACACATTACCAATATCAATTCAATTTATTATATCTCTCAATCGGCAAAAACACAAGACAAAAAAATCAAATTTTTCAATTCAATTTTCCCCCATAATCGATGAACCACAACTCAATCACATAAAATCCAAAAATCATTCTCATTTAACCAAATCCCAATTTATTAATGAAATAATATTGGCAAACAATCATTATAACACATCATGATAATCATTATCATTATCATTATCATTATTTCGTATTATAAGAAAGATTCACTTGTGCGTGGATTTTTTTTTTTTAAATAGACAATGCCTGATGACGCCAAACTTTAGTAGTGTGTGTGTGTAGTCGTGTTTTGGAATAGACAACAGCCCGAGTGCTTCAAAATGACTACTCCCCGGCATCTAACATTTCATTAATTTCAACAACAATCAACAATGCTCAGGAGAAATGAAACCAACTTGTTAATGACGTAAAAATGTAATATAGTCCATTACTGGGAGGAGTAACTGCTATAGAATTCAACATTAACCATAAAGTTAAAAAAGTGTGAAATTATTTAACTTTCAATTTTTTTTTCTATTTTTTTTCCTTTTTTTTGGTTTTGGTATTGACTTACTTACTTAGTATTGAAAAAGAAACTTCGAGTGGGGCCAGCGATGGCGAACACACGAAGTCTGACAAAGCTGACCAGTCTGGTACCGATGTGAATCGGGTCAGACTGAGTGGAGCCGTGAGAAGACGTCGCAAGAAAGCGAAGCTGCATCAAACCTCGGGGGCAATTGCAACCTTGGCGGATGCAGCAGCGAAGGTCGATGAGGGGAAGGGGGAGGGGGCTATGAGGAAGACCATAAAATGCCTTCCCTCGGAGCGTACCACGCCGAGCCCCTCAGTCAGACCGAAAAAAAAGAGAATGACAATGCAGGATCAGGCCACATATGCTCAGANGAGGAAGGCAATAAAACGCCTTCCATCAGAGCGTACTACGCCAAGCCCCTCAGTCAGACCGAAAGAAAAGAGAATGAGAACGCAGGATCAGGGCACATATGCTCAGAACACTACGAGCTCATTCAAGTTTGCAGTTATGCCGGAGTCATATCCGGATCAGAAACTGGGCACTGAAGAGGTTACGGAGGTAAAGAAACTCCTGAAAGGGCCATTCTGGCGTTACCTGACGGGGTGAAAGCACCCGCCTTCAATGGTGTCTGGGAAAGTGAAGGTGTGGCAATGGTGTACTGCACTGATGAGGAAACGGGAAATTGGCNGCCAAGCCCCTCAGTCAGACCGAAAGAAAAGAGAATGAGAACGCAGGATCAGGGCACATATGCTCAGAACACTACGAGCTCATTCAAGTTTGCAGTTATGCCGGAGTCATATCCGGATCAGAAACTGGGCACTGAAGAGGTAACGGAGGTGAAGAAACTCCTGAAGAGGGCCATTCTGGCGTTACCTGACGGGGTGAAAGCACCCACCTTCAACGGTGTCTGGGAAAGAGAAGGTGTGGCAATGGTGTGCTGCACTGATGAGGAAACGGGAAATTGGCTGAAAAGCCTTTTCCCCGAAAACAAAATAGCTGGGCTTAATGTATATGTGGTCGCAGCCTCGGAGGGTCCCAAGAAGCACAGGGTTGTACTACACGTGGAAGACCCAGATCTAACCGCTCAAGAAGCACTGTGCTTCCTTGAGAAACAGAATGCAGGACTGCAGGTCAGAGAGTGGGTTGTCGTTCGGGGCAGTGAGAGTAGGGACGCGAAAAGTGCCCACTTCGTTGCGCTGATAGACGACCGATCACTCTCTGTTCTGAAAGCCTGCAACTTCAGACCGCACTGCGGGATTCAAAAAGCAACTATCAAGCTGCTTGCAAAAGACCTTGGTGAAAGTCAGAAGAAGGGTACATAGAGGTACCAGGAAAGTAGTCATCATTATGGCTGCAACCCGGGTGCACATTGTACAGATAAATTTGCACCACAGCAAAGCAGCCTCGGCTACTCTAGTCAGGCTGTTAGCTGGGATGCAGACTGTCATAGCAATGATCCAGGAACCATGGATAGTGGACAATGCTATTAAGGGCCTCAGTGGTTGTGGCAGAATCTATCACGCAAACACTCAGGAGAAAATTAGATCTTGCATTGTTATTAAAGGACTAGACTCTTTCTTCTGTTCACAGGCTAGTGAGGGAGACCTGGCTGTGGCACAAGTGGATCTGGGCCTGGGACAAGGCGAGGAAATGAGCCTGGTTGTAGGGTCAGTTTACATGCCCTATGACTCGGCTGAACCACCTCCTTCGAAAAAAGTAAAGGACCTATGCAACCATGTGAAGGAAAGGGGACTTGAACTCCTGCTAGGTTGTGATGCCAACTCGCACCATGTAGCATGGGGGAGCACCGGCATTAACGGCAGGGGGGAAAGCCTCCAGGAATTCATAATGGGGGCCGGTCTAAACATCCTTAATAGGGGGTCAGAACCTACCTTCATAGATCGGAGACGACAGGAGGTCATAGATATCACTCTGGGGACGGATAGAGTGGCAGACATGATTGGAGACTGGAGGGTCTCAAAGGACCTCTCAGCGTCCCATTATCAAACCATAAGATNCTTCAATATCATTGAGGACTGGTGCAGGGAAACTGACCTATCGGTAAATCCAGACAAGACAATAGTCCTGGTTTTCACCAGAAATTATAAACTGGAAAAGATCCAACCTCTGAAGCTAAATGGCTCGGAGATAAACTACACCGAAATATCTGTGAAATATCTGGGTATCCTCCTGGATAATAAACTGNCAGACCGCACTGCGGGATTCAAAAAGCAACTATCAAGCTGCTTGCAAAAGACCTTGGTGAAAGTCAGAAGAAGGGTACACAGAGGTACCAGGAAAGTAGTCATCATCATGGCTGCAACCCGGGTGCACATTGTACAGATAAATTTGCACCACAGCAAAGCAGCCTCGGCTACTCTAGTCAGGCTGTTAGCTGGGATGCAGACTGTCATAGCAATGATCCAGGAACCATGGATAGTGGACAATGCTATTAAGGGCCTCAGTGGTTGTGGCAGAATCTATCACGCAAACACTCAGGAGAAAATTAGATCTTGCATTGTTATTAAAGGACTAGACTCTTTCTTCTGTTCACAGGCTAGTGAGGGAGACCTGGCTGTGGCACAAGTGGATCTGGGCCTGGGACAAGGCGAGGAAATGAGCCTGGTTGTAGGGTCAGTTTACATGCCCTATGACTCGGCTGAACCACCTCCTTCGAAAAAAGTAAAGGACCTATGCAACCATGTGAAGGAAAGGGGACTTGAACTCCTGCTAGGTTGTGATGCCAACTCGCACCATGTAGCATGGGGGAGCACCGGCATTAACGGCAGGGGGGAAAGCCTCCAGGAATTCATAATGGGGGCCGGTCTAAACATCCTTAATAGGGGGTCAGAACCTACCTTCATAGATCGGAGACGACAGGAGGTCATAGATATCACTCTGGGGACGGATAGAGTGGCAGACATGATTGGGGACTGGAGGGTCTCAAAGGACCTCTCAGCGTCCGATCATCAAACCATAAGAATGTCCATCCACACAGTGAAAGAAACGGAATGGGTGAGAAACCCAAGACGAACAAACTGGGGAAATTACCGAGAGAGTCTATCTGACAATCTCAGGGATATCATCCTCAGATTTAACAACAAAAAGCAGCTGGAGGAGGCTTCGATTGCCCTAAACCAGGCTATCATGGACTCCTTCGAGACAAACTGCAGGCTAATCCCGAAAGGACAGCCTACTGAGACTCCTTGGTGGTCAGAGAAACTCTNCTGGATAATAAACTGAGCTGGAAAGAACATATCTGTACACAGAGAAATAAAGTGTTTGCCTCTATGTGGGCATACAGAAGAGCTGTGGGCAGGACATGGGGACTCAATCCTAAAATGATGCTCTGGCTCTACCGAATGATTCTACTTCCGAGACTGTTGTACGCTGCGCTCGTCTGGTGGCCGAGGGTGAGTAAGACGGAAACAGGGAACCTGTTGAAAAGCCTACAGGGAACCTCCCTGAGGGCTGCAACAGGAGCCATGAAATCGACCCCTACGGAGACGCTAGAAATAGCACTCTGTATCCCACCCCTCGACCTGNAGCAATGTGGAGAGTCAATCGGAGACCTCTAGGCTGGCAAAAATCCTTGGAACAAACAAGACTCCATATCTAGGGAGCCTATAGGCACCAGATGGCAGCCACACGGAAACTATGGGAGAGACTCTGAAACTTCTAATGAACACTCACTTTCCAGGCTTCATACAGGCCCAGGAGAGGANGACAATGCCATTAAGGGCCTCAGTGGTTGTGGCAGAATCTATCACGCAAATACTCAGGAAAAAGTTAGATCTTATATTGTTATTAAAGGACCAAACTCTTTCTTCTG
>NW_021680509.1:590693-622114 GCF_001412515.2 Diachasma alloeum
TGCTACCACAACTGCATATAGACTAAGGTGTCAACAAGAATGGAAGATAACGGGCCAAGGCCATACAAGACTTAGCCGAATCAATGATCGACCCTTCATAGGTAAGGCGGATAGANGATGCCAACTCGCACCATATAGCATGGGGGAGCACCGGCATTAACGGCAGCCGGTCGGTCTAAATATCCTTAAAGGGGGTCAGAACCTACCTTCATAGATCGGAGACGACAGGAGGTCATAGATATCACTCTGGGGACGGATAGAGTGGCAGACATGATTGGGGACTGGAGGGTCTCAAAGGACCTCTCAGCGTCCGATCATCAAACCATAAGAATGTCCATCCACACAGTGAAAGAAACGGAATGGGTGAGAANATGGGAGAGACTCTGAAACTTCTAATGAACACTCACTTTCCAGGCTTCATACAGGCCCAGGAGAGGAATAAAGAAACAATGCAAAATCAGAGGGATGTCTACGAAATCCATGATTGGGCATTGGCAAATAAAGTAGTGCAGCCCTGGGGGGTCAAGTGGGCCATCAGAACCTTTGAACCCTTCAAGGCACCGGGACCAGACGGGATCTACCCAGCCCTATTACAGGAAGGGATAGAGACTATCACGGGACCCCTTACCAAGATTCTCAGAGCTAGTATAGCCCTGAAACATGTCCCTAGTATGTGGAATGAGACTAGGATAGTATTCATTCCCAAGCCTGGAAAAACCGATTATATAAAACCAAAAGACTTCCATCCTATAAGCCTCACATCCTTCATCCTGAAGACCCTGGAGAGGCTGGTGGATAGACACATCAAGGCCGGGCTCTTGGCTGACAGACCCCTCTCCCCCTGTCAATATGCATACAGGGAGGAAAGATCAACAGATACCGCCTTACATCACCTGGTGGGACTGATTGAGGGATAACTGGCGGTCAAGGGTTTTGCCATAGGCGGCTTTCTGGATATTGAGGGGGCTTTTGATAGCACTTCGAATCCAGCGATAGAAAAAGCCATGGAAAAACGACAGGTATCCAAGACTATCATTGCTTGGACACAAACATGCTGAAAGGCAGAAGACTGTCGGCAGGACATGGGCGGGCATGTGTGGAGGGACGTCCGACTAGCGGCTGTCCGCAGGGGGTGTTCTCTTGCCCCTGCTATGGAACCTGGTTCTAGATGGACTTCTAAATCAACTAAGTGAGGCCGGCTTCCACATCACCGGTTTCGCCGATGATGTGGCAGTTGTTGTGAGAGGCGGATTTCTGAGGGTGCTAAGGGACCTGATGGCAACAGCCTTCAATATCATTGAGGACTGGTGCAGGGAAACTGACCTATCGGTAAATCCAGACAAGACAATAGTCCTGGTTTTCACCAGAAATTATAAACTGGAAAAGATCCAACCTCTGAAGCTAAATGGCTCGGAGATAAACTACACCGAAATATCTGTGAAATATCTGGGTATCCTCCTGGATAATAAACTGAGCTGGAAAGAACATATCTGTACACAGAGAAATAAAGTGTTTGCCTCTATGTGGGCATACAGAAGAGCTGTGGGCAGGACATGGGGACTCAATCCTAAAATGATGCTCTGGCTCTACCGAATGATTCTACTTCCGAGACTGTTGTACGCTGCGCTCGTCTGGTGGCCGAGGGTGAGTAAGACGGAAACAGGGAACCTGTTGAAAAGCCTACAGGGAACCTCCCTGAGGGCTGCAACAGGAGCCATGAAATCGACCCCTACGGAGACGCTAGAAATAGCACTCTGTATCCCACCCCTCGACCTGAGAGTTGTGAGTTATGCTACCACAACTGCATATAGACTAAGGTGTCAACAAGAATGGAAGATAACGGGCCAAGGCCATACAAGACTTAGCCGAATCAATGATCGACCCTTCATAGGTAAGGCGGATAGAATTCATAGGAAGTATCAGATCAGGAAAACTTTCAGAACGAGTATACCACCCAGACAGGAGTGGCTAGACTCGGAACTTGAACCAGGACCAAGAGCGGACGACTGGTTTACGGACGGCTCTGGCTTCAATGAAAGTTTTGGGGCAGGCATCTACCGTCTGAAACATGACTTTGGAGAGTTTTCCACTGGGCCACCATTCAACCGTCTTTTAAGCAGAAATGCTGGGCATACTTAAGTGTGCAGAGTATCTGAACGCGAGAGACACAAAAAGGGTGAAAATATTCATGTGCAGTGACAGCCAGGCGGCGACTCACGCCCTGGAAAAACCCACTACAGAGTCACAGGTGGTGTGGGAATGCATGCAGGCATTGGACACACTGGGTAAAAACAACCAGGTTACCGTAACCTGGGTACCAGGCCACCATGGGATTCTGGGTAATGAAGAGGCAGATAAGCTGGCCAAGGAGGGTACAGAAAGGGTGCCCTCACACGGCCTGCTTGGCATTGCAGTGGGAAAAACTCTTATTAAAGAACATGTCCGGCGAGATCATGTCAGGCGTTGGGAGAAAGTTGCGACCTGCAGATAAGCGAAACTGCTTATGAGGGGGCAACTAAGAGACAGAACCAGAAAGCTTCTGGAGCTGCACAGAGGATCTGAGGGTAGCAATAGGGCTCCTCACGGGTCATACAGCTCTCAGATCTCATCTGTTCAAGATGAAACTTGTAGAACAAGAAGACTGCAGACTGTGCGGAGGCGATAAGGAGGGTGTCATCCACATTTTATGTGAATGCCCCCTGCACTCCGTCGCTATAAAATCTGGGGCCAGGCTTTCCTGGAACCAGAGAACTTACAACAAGCGGCTGTCACCAGCCTTATTAGCCTAGTGAGAAACACAGGGCTGGGGCTGTGTGACTGACCGAAACTAAGGCGGATGTTACAAAAGATCGTATGATTTAGGTGACTCTGGGCGCTTTAAGTGACCAGCCGCACATATTCTAATTCTAATTCTAATTGACTTACTTCAGTACCAAGAAAAAAATATTCGGGGAATAATTTCAGGGAACTTTTTCGGCGGGAAATATTCCGGGGAAATATTTAGGCGAGGAACTTTTTTCCAAGGGAAACATTTTCCGGGTGAATTTTGACGGGGAAATCGTTTCCCGGGAATTTTTTCCGGGGGAAAAAAATCCGATCACCGTTAAGATAATCTGACCAAGTATTCATTTGCATTCCCTACCCCGAATCATGAAGCTCGAACAATCGCGGTAACTCTCGTTGACTTCTTTTTCAAATTCGGAATTCCTCAAAGTTATTTAACTAATCAAGGCTCTGACTTTATGTCAAAATTAGTGGAAGAATTAAATCCTCTTCTGAAAACAAAACATCTGAGTACGTCTTCCTATCATCTACAAACCAATGGAGCCCTTGAACGCTCTCATCTTACAAGACGATTGGGACGAATACATTTCAACTGCCATGTTCAGTTACAATATTCTTGTCCACAAATCTAACAATTATTCTCCCTATGAACTCCTCTTTGGTAGAAAGCCTTTCATACCTTCATCAATCACTCAAGAACCGGAGGTTCAATATTCTTATAACGATTACATCAAATCACTTTAAGCAAAATTAACTGCCTCCTTCAAGATTGCTAGGGAATCAATTGAAAAATAAAAAAATCAAGAGTAAAGAAAATAATATAAACATGCCAATCCAAGAAAATTTAAAGTCAATGATTGAATTCACATCCGAAATAATCAAAGTAAAATTGGCTTGTCAAAGAAATTATCTCTTAATGCAAAAGCACAGTATAAAATCATTCAAGTTTTTCCAAATCAGACAGTAGAATTACAAATCGGTAAAAAAAAAGTCGTACATCACGCTAATAATCTAAAACACTATTTTTCAGATGAATCTGATATCAGGGATGAATCCCTGGGTTCTGCTAATTGGAGATAAATCTCCCTACAGTGGATAGATACCTGAATCCGGTATATTACTCGGTAGAAATAGATGTATTTATTTGTTCAAACTAACTCATAGTTATCCTGAAGGGATAAATATGAGGAATTTGCAAAGATGATACAAAATAAGTATTATACTTGATTTACGTTGACGTCTGAACTCCCAAATCCTCGTGAGTCCAGTTTATATAATAATTAAGTGGGTCATGTTATGACACTGGTCAGCCGTGTTGCACATGAACGCTGAATTAGTAAAATAATGAGTGAAGCAAGTTGAACTCAATTCTTTGTTTATCTTCTTCACTTTTGTAAATAAATTATTACTTAATTTATTGACCCTATTCTGGGGCATAACATTCCTCACCACTAGAAAAGAAAATTTCTATCATTGGAAATTTTCTGATCTGACACAATTTTCCTCATAATATTTTCAGATTTTACCAAATTATTAAATTCATTATTATCAGTATACTTCTCACTGAATCCTCCAGACATTCTAAAATATTCAACTATATTATTTCCTTCAAAACTAATCATTCATTGAATGTCCCTAAAGTCTAAAGTACATCTTCAAGAAAGTTATGCTTTTCTCATAATTTCCTAATAATATGAAAATTTGAATCTTTAAATTAGAAATCAAATTCTGAAATGGAACTTCTCTGAGAAAATCACATTTCTTAAAATCTAATCGAACTTTGAAAAATCTTCTGATAATATTTTCAATGATTGACTCTTCCGACAAAATTCTGCACAATTCGTGATTTTCGGGAGAAAACTGAGTTTGTTTTCTAAAAATTATTTTCACATGTGTTTTGTGAATAATAATATTTCGCGTTTTTCTGGAGACGGCCAGAATACGCACGTTATCGGCTCGGTTTTCTGGGATCAAGGGCTGGCATTTTTATTACGGTTCCTGGAAACTGGGTCCTCTGGTAGACGACTGCATATTTAGTCCTCACCACTAGTTTGTCTGTTTGTAATACTTTAAAGTTTATTTTTGTTACTAAAAATAAACTGAGTAAATTGATTCGATTTTTCTTTTTAACAATTTTATCTTCCCTGGCCATTCCCTTGTCCTTACAATAAGAGTATTTCAGGGCTAAATCTCTCCGTGGGTATGCCCCATGGGTCATGAGTCCATAGTTTTATAGTTGGTCGTTCTGTAAGTCTGAATTTCAAATTCCGATTATATTAATTGTCCATTCCTCTCCATTCCATTCGTCGTTGTTATGCGATCCGTCAACGTGCACGTCGAAGAATGCACGCGTCAGCATCCTTGACTCGGCGCATTTTCTGGTGTCTGCTTGTAATTGGGCGTTCAACCAAAGTTGTAACTCGATACCTGCTTCACCTACTTCATTTCTTCAAGATTTTATTCGAAATAATATTTCTGCTGTTGTGCCACCTGCTACATCTTCGGTCTTCATTGTTTCCTGATACCAGTCAACGATTTTAACCCACGTTTTACTGATGTCCAAGGGTTCCTGAGGGTTCCTCACCCCCGAATCTTGTTTCACAGATTCCGTAGCGATGATTGGTATCGATAGTTTCTCTAATTTTATGACAATTATTGGTAATCCTTTCTCTTTGTTCAGAATTATGATAAATAGTGATTCGTGCACTCCTTTCTGTCTCTTTTCCTTATTTACCAAGATTTCCCTTTTGGCAATTTGGGTTTTATCATGAAGGCGCTGCTGTAATTTTTTGATACAGGCCCTAGAAAATTCCTTTTGTGTTTTATGTTGCCCTTCTCTGGATGTGGTGAACTGTGCCCTTGTTAGACCTTCGTCTTCTTAATGGCGGTTCAGTGAAGATGGAGTCCTTGGACACTCAGCCAAGTCCTTCTAACCCTTCAATTAGTTTTTTCTAGTGAAGTCATGCTGGTTACCTTCTGGAGATTCTCCCTTCTCATTGTGTCGTTTTTGCATCGTGCAAAAGTAATCAGATCCTTGGACTATTTCCAATAGCCATTCGATACTGCTTCAATTGCATAATTGATTGACATCTTGAGCAGGAACTTGTTTCACAGCGTCTGATGAAGTTCGGTACAGCATCTCCAGTATCTCTGATCCATGATCTTTAGGTAATGTGACCATTTTCGTCAGCCATATTGAAGTGATCACTGATGCATTTTTTTCACCCTTTTCTCTTTCGTGGGAGAAAATGTTCCAATAATCCCTGCTTCGGCGGATAGTTCCAAGCTGGCCTAGACACAGCATCTCAATGTGTTGATTGGTGCTCACTAAGGTTGATACCTCTGGGATGAGGTATGTGATAATTATCGACTGTGATGATTCAACTCTGTTGCATTGCCGCGAGTCCAGAACTTCCCTTTCCCCCGTGACATCTGTTTAGTCAGGTACCACGAGTAGAATCGGATTCTATTGACTTCTGCACGAACTAAGCCGATAATCAATCTCAGTTTCCGTGATATTTCTCCGTAAACAGTGTGAGAGTCATCTTGTCCAGTCTTCCTGGTCCAGAGCTCGTATCCTTCGATGAATTCTGTAATCACTCTCCGATTTTGCTCAGGATCCAAAAGTCGGTTTGTTCTCATTTTCATTATCGTTGCCCAACATTTGGTTACGACTTGACGAAAACATTTCCTCATTTGCAATGTTTGACGGAATGTTGAGAATGGTCAGAAATCTGAAGTCGGTCAGCGGAATGACCTCTCGAGTATCCGACGGTTTCCACATCTTGCTGAGTCTGCAATTTGATGTCGTTGCGACTTTTTGTGTAAGTGCATTAGACTCGTGCCATTTCTGATGAATACCAACTCGTATTCATACTGCCCTGATACTCGTCGGATTTTCATGGCACTTAATCCTTGAATTTCCGCATCCCTGATCCCTTCCAAGGGTCCAGGACAAATCTGAATGTCATAACCAACCTGGTGCTGACGTTTTATGAATTTTCTCATATAGAAATTAATTCCAACAATTAATTGATTGACATCCCATTGTGTCAGGAACTTTTCCATACTCCTTCTTGTCCTTGAAGAACCCTCTTGGCCCTTCCCACTAGGCATCTGTCGAGGACTCCCTTGATTTTTCCTATTAGCCTCCATTGAGTAGTGAAGATAAAAGATTTTTACCCCATAAGAAATAGTAGCCACGATGGCTAGACCTCCTCGTACAGGATTCTCGCGGCCCTTCAGCTCAGCTAATAATGCCGCCCTTCCTTCCCAGGCTTACATGGATTCTCTTTTTCCTCTCTTTGGAAAGAACTCTCAATTTGAAAAAGATTCCAGGATTCCATATGTTGTAGATCTGATGGGTGGGACAGATTACTCGGTGACCCCTCGGAAATACTGTCACCTCCCTTCATGCTGATGCAGATGTCAACTCGCCCTTCAGCCCTCCTCTGAGATGTCCAATGTTTCAGAAGACTCCCAGTACAATGCTCTGAATAAGTCACTTCAGCGGCGATGATAAGATTCTCCGAACCGAGAATTCTCCTACCTGATGATTGGTCTTACAGCATCAATTCTATAGAGACGAGTCTCAGCTCCGCCTTCTCTAGGCCCCAGTTCAAAACCAAGACATATAGAAGCACATGTAGAAAATTGCAATACACGTCCTCCGTTGACCTTAGGATTCGACATTAGTAGTCGACCTGCTTGTGCTGTCATCTTGGGATCGAGGATTTGTTGAAAAATCCCGTACATTTCATCTAACGTGGGAGTATGTACATTCGCAGACTCTCTATTTAATGAAGTCTGATGAAACCACATATCAGCTTTCATAACCGAGAAATTTCGCCTCCTCCCGTTAGAACTGACGATTCTGGAACGATTCTTCAATGAGAATGAGTCTCCGATGGTCTCCTCATTTCTCGTCCGCTTCCGCAAGTCAGATAATTTTGACTTCAGTCTTCTTGGGTTTCTCCTGGCAATAAAGAAGAAACGCCGAACGCTTAGTCAATTTTCCCAATTTTTTACTGAGCGGCAGATTCACTTGCTTCCGGTATTTGGATGCTGCTATCATTTTTACGTGATTATTATGGCTGTGACTGTTCTTGACATGACTCATGTTTTCCACTGCCATCTGGCCATGTAAACCGTTGGAAATACGGTTTTTCCCCAACGCCGATAATTCCCTTTTCAACGTCTCTCCTCTCCGCCAAGAAAGAAAAATCTGTGTTCCCGATGGGTTATCTCGGTGTGTGAATTTCTGTTGACTCATTTGGAAAGTGCCTGTTTGTTCGTTTATTTAAAAAATAAATGACTCCGCACGTGGTTGCGTAATTTTTATGTAAGCAGGCCGATTGCCTCTTCCAATGGCCTCCATGTCATTAACAGTAGCTTAAAGTTCTTTCCCACCATCCCTGGGGTTTGGACTGGTAGATTGACCTGCAGTACTGCATCATTGATTGATCTAGTGAAGAATAGTGTTTTATCAATCTCCTTTAATTTGAAAAATCTCAGTTCGGAGCCATTTATCGACAAGGCCCTCCCTGGAATGATTCGCACGTCCAGGTCTATTGATTCTAGGAAATCTTCGCCTAGGATTCCTCCTGAGCACGGAAAATCATCAGGAACCACGTGAAAAAATGTGTCCCAATTCCTCCTGTCCCATTTCGAAATACATGACGACCTTACCAAGCGTCGAAATCTCTTGGTCAGTAATTCCCCGCAAGAAACTGGTGTCCTCAATCAGCAGAATTTTTTTACGTAATTTTCCGATTTTTATCAATGAGATGGCCGCACCTGAATCCACCAGGAACACTGTCCTTGTTCTGAGTATTTCAGCTCCCAGCACAACATGATTTTTTAATTTATTGTGGTCAGTTGGCCTTACTATTCGTCTTGTGCGCTGTATGTGCTCTATTTTCTTGACGATGGTATGTGAATCCTGTTCAATTCTATACGTCATCACCTGATATGCCTCCCTGGAGTTGTGATATGCTGGTCTAAATTGTTTGGATGACTTGGTCTTATTTCTGGTATTGTTTTTCTTCAGCATTTCGGCCTTGGTACCATTCAGAATGGCCTCAATTTCTGCTGAGGCAGAAATTCCACGTCGTTTCCTCAGTTTGCGACAAACGTATGCGTTATGACCTTCATACTTGGAATATTTGCACCTCTCCTGATCATGATTCCCAACATAATATTTCGAATTCGATCAAATTACCTTGTTGTTTCCGTTTCCCAATGAGAGTCCACACTCTGCAGCGGTGTGTGCCTCTTCTCCGCAGTTGAAACAAATATTCAATTTCTGTTGACCCTGTTGCTGGTCTTTCTCCGTTATTCTTGCCCTATCCTCAAGGCATACCTTTTTCGTTGAAAAATCTGGAAGATTGGCTCCTACTAAGGCGTTGTCCTCAATTCTCGCCTGCTTCATTGAGCCTTCTTTGTTCGGAATTCCCGCGGTTGACGACACGTATTGCCCCGTGTCCCACTTCAGATTTTGAGCTCAGTAACATTGCCTCCTCGAGCTCTGCTGCTGTTGTCCAATACTTGTGAAATGTTTCAAATTTTACTAATTTCACCAAGCGCTGAATCGGTTGTCTTAACCCCAATTCGAAACGAATTTTGGCTAATTCTATGGCTAACCTCTCAACACGAGCCCCGAATGCATTAACACACTCATCTATGACCTGCTGAAGATCTGCAAAAGTCCAGATGTAACCCTTGCAAATTTTTAATTTTGGCATCTGTTACTTTTGTACTCCCGTACTTAGACCTCGCCAAAGTTGTATCTTTTTTGCTGCTCGGTACCAAAGGCGCTGCACCTTCTATAGCATCTGCAAAATCCTCATTTTCGATGTCAGGTATGCGGATGACATCTTCCGCAGCCTCCATGGCCGCATTCGATACACCGACCGCTGACAACGAACCTGGTACGTCTACCAGTGCTGGTGCTCCGACCAATTGCTGTGTTACATCTGGCACGCCGGCCAGGGCTTCCTCAATAATTGACGCACTCGCTAGTGTCTTTGGGCCCATCTCAATAAACTTTATCTCTCCGCGAGATATACCGTGAACTCGTTTGGGGACTGATATGCCCTCCAGAGCCTTACTGGGTCGCTCTATGTCTACAGTACTTCCAATTACTTGAGAGACTGCAGATTGCAGTGGAAATTTTCCGGAATTATTTCCACTCCGACGACCAACATTCCTGGCCGCTACAAATTCTCCTCGAATCCGCTTGTATGCAGCCATGACCATTTTTGTAGCAAGTCCCAAAAATAATCCTCAATACAGCTGAATAATTGTTGAATACTTATCAACTGCTCAGATTCCCCTTCCCCTTTAAAAGAAAACCAAGTCTGACCTTTGAAATTGAGGACAAAGTCAGACCTCGTTCTATTCGGTTGAATAAGTTTCTGGATTCAAAACGTCTCTCCGTACGATTGGAATCCTTTTCTGCTTGTCTATCCTAGGAGTTGATAGCTTTCAGAATCCAAAAGGTCGCTCAGTACGATTGGAATCTTCTTCTGCTGATCTATCCTAGGATGATCTCTCTCCCCTGATGAAAATACACTCCAGGGGATGATCACGAACCTCTAATCCACCAAAGTTCACCGAATTATTCTCGTACCCTACTGTAGTCGTCAGCAAGAGTTGATCAGGCCCTGCCTTCGAAGACGCACCGCTGCTACCAAAACTGTTAGCAGCAAAATGTTGTACCCAGCATAGGGGGTACTTATAACTATAGTAGGTTCTAGACCTAAAGGGATAAATCCCATCAATGGTTTGTCGGTATTTAAATATGAGGATTTATTACATGATTATGTGTCATTTGTAATCACTGTGTCATTCGACTGATTACAAAGAGTTTACGACTTTTGTACGCATCAGAGTCCAATTCAGGTCTAATCTATGCAGATCCAACGGTTTCTTAAATAATACAATGATTGTTTACATTCCATCACTTGGTCAGCATAATTCAGTTACGCTGGCAAGTGTCACGCTGACAATGCTGTATGTCCACATATTAAACAATAACGCAATTGACCAAATCTGGGCCATAAAATTCCTCACCTTTCAAAATAATTTTTTTTCATCAACAATAACAAAATTTTAACAAACAAAATTAAACTCTTCTCCTTCTCTCAATCAAATTATCTACCAACAATAAAAAAAAATTAGCTAACGAAACCCTGAATTCTCTTCATTTTCAAATTGATTTTCATAAGCAAAATTTGACTAGCAAAACTCAATATTTTCTTTTTTTTTTTTAAACAACACTTTTCATTAGAAATTTCTAACAAAATTTCAATTTCTCCCCTTTTTAAAGAACAATTTGTATCCACAGCCAAAATTCTAATGAACCCAGGTAATCCTTTATCATGTCGTCTTGCTGCTGCTGTGGCCCCTGCTTCTGCGGCCTGTTCAGCTTCTCGCGCTGCACCTATTTCTTCGTTTCGTCGGTTGACGATTTCTGGCAAGTGTCTCATTGGTCTTTCAGGTAGTACGTTGTTTGCTAATCCACACACAACTCCCAAATTCTCGCCTTGGTCATTATCTCCGTGCTGTCTTCCGAAGTTTCTCCGCATACATTCTATCTCAGCACTGACGGCGTCTCTTAATTCATGATGTGAATTCATGCCTACGTCAGACAAACTATCATTCGAATTGAACGAATAATGCCTTCATAGATTCACTCCAAAATCACCAAGTACATCAGCCATCCGCTTCTGTCTCACTCGTGGTATACTTTTCCCAGACCAATCCTGATCTGTCAAATTCTGCCTTGCTCTGAGGCTCCTGGCACTATTGAATCAAGCGATTGTGATCTACGTAATGGAAAATTATCCCGACTCACGTGGTCAGATCCCCTGCCAGAATTAATTAGCCTATGGCGCTCGAACAATGCCTACTTTTCTGCAAGTAACTCATACAACATTTACAAATATACTTGAACTATACCTATTTTTCTGCAAGTAGCTCGTTCGATATCTATTCTTCCGAGTAGACTCACACAGTACCTACTACTCCAAATAGCCCAGGTATCGGGGACGTTCCGTTAACCCACCTACAACCTTCAATCTGCTGTAATTCGAACGATCAGTTCATCGACCGCTCAACTATTTGCTGACACGTGTTCCGTGACCAGTGCACCGTTGGTCAGTCACACCCAAAAATGCAACGTCGTTCCCTACGTCGACTTACTTCAAATACAAACGTCGCTCAGTACTTAGATTTGAGAATTTAATACGAACGTTACTCAGTACGTCGACTTGAAAATTTAAATGCTTTAACCCTTGTAGCCGAACACCGCTGCCACTAAATGTGTTAGAAACGAATCCCTGGGTTCTGCTAATTGGAGATGAATCTCCCTACAGTGGGTAGATACTGGAATCCGGTATATTACTCGGTAGAAATAGAGGTATTTATTTATTCAAACTAACTCATAGTTATCCTGAAGGGATAAATATGAGCAATTTGCAAAGATGATACAAAATAAGTATTATGCTTGATTTACGTTGACGACTGAACTCCCGAATCCTCGTGAGTTCAGTTTATATAATAATCAAGCGGGTCATCTTATCACACTGGTCAGCCGTGTTGCACATGAACGCTGAATTAGTAAAATAATGAGTGAAGCAAGTTGAACTCAATTCATTGTTCACCTTCTTCACTTTTGTAAATGAATTATTACTCAATTTATTGACTCTATTCTGGGGCATAACACTGACAATTCTAATCCTTCTCTTGATCCCCTATCCGATTATTAGTGAATTTTACTCAAATCAGCTCATAATAAAGGAATCACAAAAATATCAAGCACAAATTTGACTCTCTTTATCCACTTAAACATAACTTCTTTGAATCGTGAAAACTAATTACTCAGGACCAAATTATTAGAAACAGAATATTTGTAACACTAATTCAAGATTCTAAAATCTGTGATCATGCTCGCCTTCATTGCGATCAAGTCTTAAATTTAATCAAAAATGAAATGAACGAAATTGAGAACAAAAATGAATTCCTAGAGCAATTCGTTGATCGATCTTTAATCCGCAAAAAGCGAGGATTATTCAATTTACTCTCTTTTGCTGAAATCGTTATTTGTTACGCCAGATACCAATGACGCACAATTTTATACCCAAAATTTGAATTTATTACTTAATGACAAAGAACACACTCAACAACTCTTAAAAACTCATAATCAAATCATTAGTAAAATAATAACGCACTTCAGCAATTCTGTCTCAGATTTTCAAAATTATGAAAATGCAATGAACAAAAATATCAAACAATTAAATACACCAGACCCGATACTCTTAAGAGTCTGGTTCTTTTAAGAGTGCCCGGGTCTCCCAGATACGCACCGGGCACTCTTACCAGTAATCATGTATTATTGATAACCCTGAATATTATTCACTTCCATTTTGCGCAGCGTTCAGTTTACGTAAACACATCACGGCAAAACTGTCTCTTGTTAATCGTATATTCCGAATTCTTTCCATCATGAGATTCAATCCTATAAACGTTATTAAGATCCTCATGGCAACATTTGAAGTGCTGAATCTTGGCGAAACCCCTGTGACTAATGAAGAACGAGAATTGGCAACTCATTTCGAGAATATATTGCAACGAACTATGGAGGAATATAATGGGGTGGAAATTATTGAAGAATCAACTCTTGATTTCCAAGAGCCATACAAAGACATCGAAATGATACCAATTGAGGATACAGAATTCCAACCACATCATAAAGAATCATCTGATAGTTGTTCAGAGGATGACGAACTTGTAGATTATGACTATAAAAAAAGAGCAGTCGAATACTGGAGGAGTGCAAAAACAAAGAAAAATCTGTCTATAAAAACTGTTTCCAATAAATTCAAAAGAGTGAAATCGGTCCAGCAATTACGTCGTTGGGCACATCAAGTCAATAAAGGAGGAACTTATATGGAAAAGTTGAAACGAATATCAGAGTACACGTTGAAAAATATGAAAAATGCTATCGATGCGGGGCTAATTGTTCATGATGCCGACCTACGAAGATGGGCTCTGCAAGCTCAAAGAGATATTGGATATCAAGATATTCGTTTCAAGGTCTCGGCATGGTGGCTACATTACTTTAAAAGAGCTCATCGCATCACATCTCGCAAGATTACTAAATTCGTCACACGTAAGACAATGGAAAATCAAAAAGATTTACAAAAAACAGCGGACGAATTCCTGCAACAGATCAAACCATATTTTGAGATTTATGGCTTGCAAAACATCTATAATTCTGATCAGAGTGGTTTCCAATTGGAAACGCATTCGGGGCGAACTTTGGCGGAAGAGGGGTCTAAAGAAGTCTCATGCATTGTACAATCTGTAACATCAACGACACACAGTTATACCATACAACCCACCATAGCAGATGGAAAATTATTGTCACCTCTCTTCATTGTTTACAAGGAACCTTCCGGAACGTTTGGTCCAAGGGTTCAGTTGAATCTATTCAGACCTTCTAATGTTTACATAACGGCTTCAAAGTCAGGGAACTTGACGTCTGGCAAGACGATATTTCAAACTTAAAATGTAACAAACTTATTTGTACTGATTGTAATGTTCATCCCATTGCAACTATTCCAGAGCACTTTAAAATTTGGCTGGAAGAAGTATTCTTTCCAAACGTGGGACCAAAAAGTCTACTGTTAATCGATTCATGGAGTGGACATTGCTCTCAAGTGATAGAACAGGCAACTCCTCGGAATAAAGAATTATTAACTATGTTAATCCCCAAAGGAACTACCGGAAAAATTCAACGTCTTGATGTGTACGGCTTCAGGATTTTGAAAAATTACGTCCGTCATTTTTCAGATACGGTTGTTCTCTTAAATCATGATATTAATTTGCACGCGCGGAATAATGTGATCAAATTGCAATCTTTAGTCCATAATCAATTATCATCACCGAGGTATCAAAACCTGTTTCGTTACGCTTGGTTCCAGAGTCCCTACATCGCTAAAAAACTAGAGGAATTTGATAATCCTGTCGATTTTGCGTTTGGATAATCTTCTAATCCAAAAATGTGAAGTTGACGGTTGTTCTAATGTTACGGTAGTTAGATGCTCGTGGTGCAGAAAGTCTCTCTGCAGGCACCATTTTTTTGATGAATATCATTTCTGTACTAATTATGTTCCCTAATAAACTATATATACTGTAACATGATAAAAATCATGTACTGTTCCTCGCCTGAACTGACCGCGCATCATGGGGGGAAAATTAGTATTTTTACCTCAGCGAGGAGTCGGATCACCCAGAGCCACAATTGTCATTTTATTTTTTTTATTTCTATTATTTACTTTCTTTTCATCATTCTCTCGAACTCTGTCGATCGCGCTCACCGTGAGTTACGTGAACTTCGTGGCGAAGGGAGTGGAGCGGAGCATCGGGAAGGGCTACAAGACGGCGCTATAGCTGAGGAGCAGCACACCGACGAGCACGCACACACCGAGTCTGGGAGACTCACACCACGTAGGACGCGAAAGACGATCGTCGCACGCCAGCAGGCATCTCAGGCCTCTACGTGCGAACCCCCAGCACCTCACCGATGGATCGGCGGTACAAGGTCGTCCAGTAAAAAACCGATGCTACAACATTGAGGGAGCATCGGATTATGTTGGCTCCTGCGCCGCTCAACGCGGATCACATTCACCGACCGTGAGGCGCAAGTCCCAGTTTTCTGGGACTAGGGAATTTGGGATTAGAACCATTTTAAAATGCTAGAATCAAATTGTCGAATCCCCTGAATTCTTCGCGCTCTATCACGTGATCGGGTGGGGGTAGGAGAAATTGAGGGGTTCCTCGGGGCGACGTACGGCCCCGACGAATACTCTTCGCTGGGATCTGTTCAGTTAAAGTCGCTCTGTGCAATTAAAGTTTTATTATGTTCTTTGAGCTTCTTTAAATTGTTAAAACAATTATTACTTTGGTGTGCCTGGATTTTCCGGCCTTTTCCTGACGTCGCCGTACTGAGGGCCCAGACGAGTTTACCCTGGAGTTTCTCGCGTATCAAACGGTGAGAGTGATTTGATTTCTAAGTGCTCGCGTAGTTTTCCGATTTATTTCTCCGGTGACCATTTTGGACACCGTTTGAGTGTTAAAATTCGAGCCTTCTGCCTTCGGGATGCGGCACTCAGTGGCCTTTGGCCTCATTCCTTTATTTTCATTAGTGAATATTAAGTATTTCATTTATATTGTTGCCGTTTATTGGTTTTGATTTTGGAACTTGATTCAATTTCTTCATTCGTGTGGCTCACGCGTCGTCGTCGCTTACGGGTGATCCTCGCGTCTTAGCGTCTCCCACGCATCTCTAAAATTATTATTAATTTTTTTAGTTAGTATCCCTAAGTTGATCACATTTTTTTTTTGGTTTGTATAGCGTCTTTGCTCGCGGGAGTCCTCTCCCGCACGTGTAAAAGATCAGACTTAACTCATTGGATTAAAAATTTTTTTTTTTTTTTGTAAAAGTTTACATATTGTTGAGTTCCGCTCATTGTAGCCTGTTCCCACACGCCTTCGCGGTTATCTGAGCTAGTCGTGGAACGCGGCTCAACGGTGTGACCTTGTCCTTTGGCGGTTAAAAGGACTGGCGCCCTTTTTGGCATTTTGTCTCCTCTCGTTATTCTCGTCGTTCTAATTCCGGGTTGAGAGAGTCCAAAAGGGTCGCTGAAAGTTCGTGGAGAACCACGCGTCTGAATCCCACAGACGCACTTGGAAAAATACCTCACAATACATATATATATATTTTGAATAATTCATAGTTTTCGACAAAATCAAACTTGCGCCTCTGAAAATTCCAGTTTCGAGCAAAGAAATGAAAAACCAGTTTGCGCATTTTTTTTGCATCAGGTGCTCTTCCTACTGGGCTATCCGGCCCCTAGCTGCATTCTTTCATGTTTTTTTCGAATACTATTGGTTTTATGCAAATTTGAACAATATTTTTTTTTTCTGAAAGACACAATTTTCATGAGGGTAGTTAACCCCCAAATTTGAAACCTCAGAGTGAGTAGTAATTGTGATTTCCATAATTCCTCCCCAGCTATTCATCAGTTGGATAAATTGAATAAATAACCACACCACCTTGGTGGATGATATTGTCGGGAAATTATTTTTTCCACCCTAGAAAACTCCAGTTCTGGGGAAAAACCAAAAACAGGTATTCCGCATTTTTCCATGTTCCATCCAACGCAGTTGGTTTCATAATATTCTGAATCATAGTTTTTTTTTTTGAAAAATGAAGTCTTTACAGGGGTATTTTACCCCCCAAATTTCAACCCCCGGAGGAACTATCAATTGTGATTTTCATAATTCCTCACGAGCTATTTATTCCCATAATGAACATTTAACAAAATTCCCTTCTTATAGGTGGAATTGTAAAATCACCCCCAAAAGTGGTCACCTTCTGACCATGGTTTCCCCCCTTAAAACTGCGTATCCACCGATAAACAAATACGTGTCGCTTAGTTTCGAGTCCTTTACAACATAAATGAGTTTCATCGACATCGGAGGGGAACACCTCCCTAGTGTTCCTTGTCAGTCTCGATTATGACCTTTTGTTGTTAGAAATTGTTATTTTCTTTTTTTTTTATTTCACATGAAGCAGAATGATTTTTAGTTGAGAGGTTAGATTTTTGTTTTCGTACAACTTATCCCACGAACATGAAATAATGTTAATCAAAATCATGGTCTCGAAATTAATAGTGGTGAAAAACAGTGGTGAAAAATTGTAAATATACTTACAATTTTTCACCACTATCTCCCATGACTTTCCTAGCAGAGTGGTTATTTAGTACTCATTAGACGGACCTATTTATGGCAATGTTTGGGACTTTGTCTTGGAAATTCCACGAAATGAAAGCTCGTGTAATGAAAAAAGTATGTGAATTTCTTCCGATTTCTGCACCATTTCTTGAGCTTCCGCAAACGATTTGAAATTATACGAAAATATCTGACCGACTGGCAGTTCGTCGTTATGCTGGTTGGTGAAAAGTTAAACAGTTTAATGGCGATCCCTTGCGAGGTAGTAAGCGTCGCGCCAGTACGGTGTGCAAGTGGGCATATTCTAGGCAATAGTTTCGGGTCCTGCATCATCCTCACTAGTCACAAAATTTTGAATGTTGAGTGAGAATTGGAAACTTTTTTCTTCAAATTTATGCATTTTCATAACCGTTAGGGAGAAAAGTGGTCGCTTCTCTTTGTTCATAACAATTTCATTGTTTATAACACTATTCTGTGAAAGTGGTCGAAATTACGAAGAAAAGTTTCAAACAAAAAATGTTCTTTATTTAAAAATAAATTTGTTTTTTCTTCTTTTTTCTCTACCTCACAAATTTATCGAATTATCGCCATCCTTAGCGGTGCGAACAGGCATAAACGCTCGAAAGCAGTCTGTTTTTTGTAACTTCTATCGTTTCCATGGATTGGGTGATAAATACTGAAATTGTTATAAACAAAAAGAAGCGACCATATTTAGCCCTGCTAGTTATATGATTCGTGTGGGGACCAATAATAAAACCGACTGGATATTTCAATACTTGAATCATTGAAAACTTTTCCATACATGCCCTTTTCCAAATGAAAGTTAAATCATAATTGAAGGGAATTAGAGATAGTTCTTTCTCGAGAGTCTACGAAGATAGTGCTGTGGAAATTTAATAGAGAATACTCCTATAACATTGGATGGGAGGGTCACAAGTAAAATGAAATTATTATTTCAATATTGCTGCAGATTTTACTCCGCAATATACAATTACGATACTACGATTAATGGGGCTCTTCTGTGCCTCCAGAGTTCTTCTAAGAATGTAAAATTTTTGAGATTTTACTAGAAGTGATTCCGTTAGACGGTCAGGGATGAATATTTAGGAAATTTCATCATGAGTCCCGCATTCATTTATGATTGGGAAAGTAGAAACTTTTGGCGGGTGGAGTTTTTGCCTACATTGTATGCCTTTTCTGGAATACCTGAATTGCTGCTCCCTCCTGTACCTCCTCATTTCCTCCTGAGCACTAAGAGCCAGTCATCGAAGAACTAGCAAATCGTTCACATCAAGACAATTACTACGTTGACTTCGTTTCTTCGGTACACATTATCGAAAAAAAACACGAAAATGCCGGAAACGCGACAAGACATCCACATTGCATTAGTCGGCAGTGCAATACCGGAAATTCGTGGCAACCGATTGCCTTCCAATAGGCAGGTTTTACAATATTTTTTCCATCACACGAAACATGTAACACCAAAGCTTACGGCCCGCGAAGCCGCAAAATATATTGTGCGCAAATGTGCTCTGTTTTGGGAATATGCAGGAATTCCAATCGTGCAAGAGTCCTACGCTATTACAAAAGTGTATAACCTAGTGAATCAGTACAGAAATATGCAAAGGTACAGCGTTTCTCGAAAGGAAAAATATTTGGTAGCGCAAGTGATAGAGATTGAGTTTCAACATATGCTGAATAAATTATTTGATATTGCTCACCGAAAGCAAGTGCACGGTATGAAAAATGACACAGTGAATGATCTGTTGAAATCGCATCGAGAAGACGGACAGAATGGACTATTGGATTCAATTATGGACACGGAAACATGGGTCACTTTTAATTTTTCCTTGAAAACTCGGGATGAGGAGTGCGCCAGGTATGTGAACAATCGGTCGGAGATATAGTCCATACGCTAGGGGTTGAAAGGTATTCGTTGAGAGGTCCAAGGGTCGACTTTGACTTTTTTTGGGTTTTTTCGGTCGTAGAATCCGAATTTGTTTGTTGGACTTCATCAAATTGAACCATTAAAAAGTTATAAGCAATTTAATTATTTAAATGGGCATAACTCCGAGACAGTGGGATCTACAATAAAAAAATTCCAATAAAAAGTACTCGTCTCGCCATGAGAAATCCAAATTTGTTTGCTGGACTTCAACAAATTGAACCATTAAAAAGTTATAAAGAATTTAATTAAAAAGTACTCGTCTCGCCAAGACGAATCCGAATTTGTTTGTTGGACTTGAAAAATTGGACCATTGAAAAGTTATAAACAATTCAATTGTTTAAAAGGGCATAACTCCGGGGTTGTTAGATCTACAACAAAAAAGTTTGCATAGCAAGTACTCGTCTCGTCAAGACGAATCCGAATTTGCTTGTTGGACTTCACCAAATGAGACCATTAAAAAGTTATAAACAATTTAATTGTTTAAATCACCGGAGCTCCCAATCTATTCAATCTATCGAAAAAAAATTCAAACAAAAAACATTCCTAGCATAAAAATGTTCTTTATCATATGGCTTTTTCTTCTACTTATCATAGATAAGGAGATATCGGAGTTGTGAGCGAAACGGCCGGCGCGGTAGCCCTTGCACTGCGCGTCAGCCCAGTGCGCGTCACCGCAGAGCGTTTAGTCGAGAGCTCGAGCGAGTATTTTTATGCGTTAATTCGTGAGAATTCGCCGAAAAAGAGAAAAAATTGGAAATGGGTGGAGAACATCCTTAATGAGCAGGGAAATGCCCGAGCGTTTGGATATAAATAAATATGATAACCATAACATTTTACTGAAATAACGTCAGAAGAGCGCCTTTTGTACTATATTGATTTTTATAACTATTAGTATTTTTAGATGCTATAAGTTCATTCATCGATCCCCAATTCATTTTTACTCATTTTTTAAATTGTGTAGTCCAACCCCGTGGAATCATGGCTAACATTGGTAACTATGTTTTCGACGAATTTGAGGATATCGATGACGCGTTGCAACAAATTGAGGATATTGGCGAAGTAGATAGTGACTATGAGAACAATTTACATCCCAGGAAACCAAAGAAACTGAAGCCCATTACTCCAGATATTACGGCCATTTTGGACAGAGCTAAACTCAGCGATCGCATGGCCGCATGCGTGATAGCAGCTATTCTCATCTTAGTTGGCATAAATTTGGATGACGTTCATCTAAGTCGCGAACCTGTTCGTCGCAATCGAAGAAGACAGCGCAAGCACGTAAACAATATGATTAAGGATAATTCGATGCATAGATCTCCGGAAGTCACTACTGTCCACTGGGATGAAAAGCAATTATCAGCGCCGGAAGATAAATGGCTTAAAATCGATAGACTCCCGGTTCTTTTATCGGGTCATGATTGACACCAATTGCTTGGAGTCCCTAGACTGGAGAAAGGAACTGGAGAAGCTCCAACGAGAGACAGATATGATTGCTTGTATGATTGGAACGCGCTTGAAAATACATGCGCCATGGTTTTTGGCACTACTGCGAGTAACACAGGCAATGTCAATGGCGCATGTGTGTAGCTGGAAAAACTCCTGGGGAGAGATCTCCTGCATCTTGCGTGTCGTCATCATATCTTTGAACTCTTGCTGTAAGCTACATTTGAGTCGTCGATGGGGGGAACTTCTGGGCCTGATGTTCCAATTTTCAAGAGGTTTCAAGATAATTGCAAAAACATCAATAAAAGCGAATTCTCACCCAGATTGAAGAATGATATTGTCCAAGAAGTACTCCATCGTAACATGGGAGAAATTATGGCTTTCACCGAACTGCAATTGGAGGTCAGTTATAAAATTGGTCCTGCATGAGAGTGATTGACTCCTATTTACATTTTTTTTCACCTGAATTTGCATAGTTCGTCTGGACCCAGAATCTCCTTCCAGTGATCATTAACAGAACGAAGCAATTTGAGCATTGTTGCCCTAACAGGAAGGTAGAGTTCTCTACAAACTAGCTGAGATTACATCTATTTGTTTATAGGATGAAACGATCCGACAGGATTACCGGGAGTTTCTAGAACTGGTGATTTTTCTCGGAGGAAAATTGAAGCGAGAAAACCAATTTCGAGCGCTGGGTCCGATTCACCATGCTAGGTGGATGGCAAAGGCGATTTATTCGCTGAAAATTTTCATATTCAGAGACCAATTTCAATTGAGGCCCCATGAGGAATCAGGCTTGCGTAATATGTGTATTTTTATTATCGTTATGTATCAGAAGGCTTGGTTCACTGCGTCGAATGCAGTTGCGGCACCCAACAATGATTTGCATCTGCTGAAACAATTAGCAGCAAACTCCAGCAGCCCATTGAATGTCTTCTCGAAAGTGTGCAAAGCGGCATTTGAGAAATTCGTGAACCACCTTTGGTATTTATCAGAAGAGATGGTTGCGTTTGCCTTCTTCGATAAAAATGTTAGTACAGAATGATAGACCATCAAATCACGTTCTGCTCTCTCAGATAGTAGGGAGAAGAAAAGACTAGATATCAATGATAAGACGTTGATTCAAAAATTGAGTTGGGATGTATTTTTATCACAGAATACCTACAAATTCTTCGAAATTTTGCGATTAGAGACTGGTGTCTTGGATAGCGATTCAAGCACATGGGAGAAAACAGACGATTTTATTAGAGCCCTGAAAATTGTCACTTCCCTACGTGTTACAAATGATATAGCTGAACGAAGCGTCGCCCTCGTAAGTAAGTACAACAATTTACTTACGAAAGACGAAAGCAGTAAACAGCATAAATTGTTAGCTGTACAAAAAATAAGGGAGTTAGCATTAGAGTGTACGAAAGAAAGCATGCAAGTTTCATTAGAGAGATATTTACTGAATCAATCAGCGGACTCCACATGCAAAGTTTTGAAGCAGAAGAATATCATTGATTGTTTTTTCTGTCAGAATTCCGACCAATAGAATCGTTGCATTCGATTTTATTTTGTATAGCCTACACGATATTCCAGCGATATTTTTTCAGGATTCAACTGGTAATTTTTTATGTTGCTCTGTTAACTTGGCAACGAACGGAAATTATCGCAAATGATTCTTTTGAGCGAAATTCTAACGAAAAAATAATTCCCGAATACCACACGAGCATTCAAAATTATTTGGATATTTCCCTCAAGTTTTACTTTGGTTATTTTCTCCTAGCATTTGGATATTTTGTAGTAGCTCTTCATTTCTTCTTGTTCCCTTAAAATGCTGCACTCTGATTGGCCAAAAGCCGAGTAAAAAAATTATCCGATGAATATTACTCATAGTTCAAAATTAAGCGAGTATCTCCCTCAAATTCCCCTGCATTGATAACAAACGTGGCAGATTCTAACACGTACACTGCATACATTCATTTCTATGCAACGAAATTATGGGAAAATATCTGATATTATTGAAGCACTCGCGGTATTACAACTGAAAATATTGTTAGTATTACGATGTTGGTTTTGGCATACAATACGTACCCCTGCCAGATACCCTGCTAAAAATTGTCACATGGGGAGTGGGTTGCCAGAGGTGAATTTAGAACTCTTCGGAACACTATATAATTCTATAAGTGGCCGGGTAGATGTACGGGACCTCCCATTTCGCCACCTTCCTTCAAAAGGCAAATTTATTTTTATAAATTAATTTAAAGATAGTCACTTTCTAAATTCACAAGCATGGTAAAGCATCGAATTACGAGCCTTACCAGCTCTTGGCGTTACCCAGGACCCACGGCGCGGACGTGGCTGGCATCGGATCTCAAAAATTTTCCAAATATAAAATTTATATTGAGAAAGGGTCCGTATAGTCTACCAACATCATATATGGTTTTGGTATACGATACGTACCCCTGTCAGATATCCTGCTAGAAATTGTCACATGGGGAGTGGGTTACCAGAGGTGAATTTAGGACTCTTCGCAACACTATATATAATTATATAAGTGGCCGGGTAGGTGTACGGGACCTCCCATTTCGCCAGCTTCCTTCAAAACGCAAATTTGTTTTTATAAATTAATTTAAAGATAGTCACTTTCTAAATTCACGAGCATAGTAAAGCATCGAATTACGAGCCTTACCAGCTCTTGGCATTACCCAGGACCCACGGCGCGGACGTGGCTGGCATCGGGTCCCAAGAATTCCCAAATATAAAATTTATATTGAGAAAGGGTCCGTATAGTCTACCAACACCACGATGCTATCTAAAAAAAGTTTACTCTCTTATAAATTTAAGTGGATTATTTTTATGAATTACCCATTCAGCGATACCTAATTTATAAGTTTTGTATTGAATTTGTAAAACGTGAAAAAAAACAGAATAATGATACAATTTCCGAACTCCAAGAAGATTTCAAAATAATTCAATGGAACAACTTCACTCCTAATTAAGTTATAACAATGAATCAAGCGAGGTTGAAATTGTAATGTATTCAGGAATTTAACAATGTCGTTTGTCTATTCAAATTCCAGAAAATTTGATAAATTTAATATTAAAAACTGGATGGACTCGTTATTTATTACAGAGAAAAAAAAGTCGACCCGCGCTAGAGAAGCTCGGGCCAGCTGAATAACGCTCTCCATTTCAGTATATGCCCCCCCCCCCATAAAAGCACGGGATAATCCCAGCACCTGACGTAGTCCGAAAGATTAACAATGTTTTTTTGCATTTTTCTCGGGTTTGTATTAGTTCAAAATTATTCTTCTTTCGTAGAGTGATGATGAGATAGTTGAGTTATCACCTGACTGAATTTAAGAGGAGTGAACCGGTTTTGGAGAGCTCTGGAAGTCCCCAAAAATCTCTATTCTGAGCAAAAATCGTCCATTTTTATTCATTAATAAATGAAATGAAATTTGCGAAAAAATATAATTTGTATTCTTCGATTGTATTAGGTGTGTGACTTAATTTTTACAGATTTTTCAGTAAATTTATTTAATATAAAAAAATTGAGAACAACGAACTTAATCTTGGAAATATTGTCCATGGTTTTCTATGAGCTTGCGCCATCTCTCAGGTAACATTCGAATGCCGTCGCGAAAGAAACTTGCAGGCTTCGAGACGATAAAGTCATCGATGAATTTACACACATCCTCCAGCGTTTTAAACTGTTTATTCACTAAGGCGTGCTGCATGGACCGAAACAAGTGATAGTCAGATGGGGCCAAGTCTGGTAAATATGCCGCGTACGGGAGAACTTCCCATCCCCATTTTAAGAGGGTCTTCTGAGTCGTGCGAGCAACGTGAGGTCGAGCATTGTCATGTAGCAGTATGACTTGCCTGCTTCCTTGCCCAGTAAATGGCCTTTTTCGATCAAGTTCTTCGCTCAGTTTGTTTAGTTGTCGGCTGTAGCGTTCTGCAGTCACCGTCTGACCTGTTTCCAGGCGTTCGTAATAAAGCACACCCTTCATATCCCACCAGATACACAGGAAAATCTTCTTTAAGTGGATGTTCTGTTTCGGCGTCGATGTACTGGATTATCCGGGATCTACCCACGACTTTTTACGTTTGGGATTCTCATAAAAAATGTACTTTTCATCACCCCTCACAATTCTCCACAAGAAGTCCTTTTTTTGTTGCTAGGCAAGCAGTGAAAGGCAGGTGTTCATACGTTGACCTAGGTTTTGTTCGGTTAACACATGTGGGACCCACCTTCCAGGTTTTTGGATTTTTCCCATTTGACGCAAACGCTTAGAAATAGCTGTTCGGATGACTCCTAACTGAGCTGCAAGCTCTTGTTGCATTTGCGTTGAGTCTTCATCCAGTAGAGCTTGCAATTCCGCATTTATAAGCTTTTGAGGCTGTTCAGGACGCGGCTGGTCACTCAGATCGAAATCACCACTTCTAAAACGTTTGTATCAATAATTACACGTTTCATAAGATACAACGTCGGCACCAAGAATACTACACATTGATTCCCGTGTTTCAGAAGCATTTTTTCCTTATTGGAATTTGTATAAAATGCAGTGCCGAATCAGTTGCCATCGTAAACTCTGCTGTTCTGAAAAGTTATGTAACTTACATAGACTTACCCCCTCTACTGGGTTCCCACTTTGTCGTAGTAAAGGGGCTCGGTCGCGGGCGCTGGAGGTCTTAAGGACTACCGCTACCCGCGGNTCCCCCCCCCCCCCCCCCCCCCCCTCCGCCCCCGGACTTCATCACGCACTTATCATATAAAATAGTATACGCAACACGTGCGGACAGCAGCCGGTCTCACTCGGGCGGCTGCGCCGCCCTCGTGAGTAACCGCCTGCTTTCCGCACTAGTTGCGTAATGTACTATTTCCGATCAAGTTCTTCGCTCAGTTTATTCAATTGTCAGCTATAGTGTTCCGCAGTCATTGTCTGACCTGTTTCCAGGAGTTCGTAATAAAGCACACCCTTCATGTCCCACCAGATACACAGGAGAATCTTCTTAAAGTGGATGTTCTGTTTCGGCGTCGATGTACTGGATTGTCCGGGATCTACCCACGACTTTATACGTTTGGGATTCTCGTAAAAAATTTACTTTTCATCACTCGTCACAATTCTCCACAAGAAGTCCTTTTTTTGTCGCCGGGCAAGCAGTAAAAGGCACGTGTTCACACGCTGACCTAGGTTGTGTTCGGTCAACACGTGTGAGACCCACCTTCCAAGTTTTTGGATTTTTCCCATTTGACGCAAACGCTTAGAAATAGCTATTCGGGTGACTCCTAACTGAGCCGCAAGCTCTTGTTGCGTTTGCGTTGAGTCTTCATTCAGTAGAGCTTGCAATTCCGCATCTGTAAACTTTCGAGGCTGTCCAGGACGCGGCTGGTCACTCAGTTCGAAATCACAGCTTCTAAAACGTTTGTTCCAATAATTACACGTTTCATACGATACAACGTCGGCACCAAGAACACTNCAGGACGCGGCTGGTCACTCAGATCGAAATCACCACTTCTAAAACGTTTGTATCAATAATTACACGTTTCATAAGATACAACGTCGGCACCAAGAATACTACACATTGATTCCCGTGTTTCAGAAGCATTTTTTCCTTATTGGAATTTGTATAAAATGCAGTGCCGAATCAGTTGCCATCGTAAACTCTGCTGTTCTGAAAAGTTATGTAACTTACATAGACTTACCCCCTCTACTGGGTTCCCACTTTGTCGTAGTAAAGGGGCTCGGTCGCGGGCGCTGGAGGTCTTAAGGACTACCGCTACCCGCGGTCGCTAAGAGGAGTCCACCCAATCCATGNTGCGTTTGCGTTGAGTCTTCATTCAGTAGAGCTTGCAATTCCGCATCTGTAAACTTTCGAGGCTGTCCAGGACGCGGCTGGTCACTCAGTTCGAAATCACAGCTTCTAAAACGTTTGTTCCAATAATTACACGTTTCATACGATACAACGTCGGCACCAAGAACACTACACATTGATTCCCGTGCTTCAGAAGCATTTTTTCCTTGTTGGAATTCGTATAAAATGCAGTACCGAATCAGTTGCCATCGTAAACTCTGCTGTTCTGAAAGGTTATGTAACTTACATAAACTTGTTGTTCTGTGTTCTGAAACGTTTTGTGCGTTCCTTTCAAAACCAGAAAAGACTGCGAATATATTTCTATTTTAAATATAATTTTAAGCTCGAAGAAAAAATCTGTAAAAATTAAGTCACACACCTAATAAAAATGTTAGAATGCTGAAGGTTAAATGTGCAATTTATTACATTTTTCTGCAATATTGGCTGTGTTATGCTTTTCTTAAGTGCTGGTCCGATTCTTCGGCCGATGGATACTTCTCAGAGTACCGCACGATGATCAGTAGAAGTATAGATGTCAGTTACCTTCCATGAGTAGTTTCTTTTGCAAGGCTCATAAAAGTCAGTTCATTGTCGCTAGTTAGCAATATCACCCGTCATGACATTGCTTCCAGGACGGCTTGTCTTTTAGCATTGATTTCCTTACTTCCCTAGTCGACTGCCCAGACGTTGACGTCCCCGACCATTACCCCCCGACCATTACCACCGGAAAGACGAAGCGGGAAGTCCGTAAACTTATGAACGCAAAGACTCGATGGAGCGTAGTAGCTGTAGAAATAGATTCCTTGGCTTTCGCAAAGCCATTCTGAATACTACTGGTGGTGCTCTGGAACGGTCAATTTCCACAAGATCAGATAACAGTTTTTTTATGTAGATGCGTATACGTTTTCATTATGGGAGGGAGGGCATTCAGGGAAAAAGTGTTTATGGTTCCTTATTGACAGCGGCGCCATCTATCAGAATTCTATAACATTCTAGATTATTATCGAAAATTCGAGAAAATTCTCCTGTTTTTTACGAATCAAATTACAATTTTGAGGGATCCTCAGCGCTGGTCCGGAATATATCGATAGTTGGCCATTATTGCATGAAATAGATAAAATTTGTGGATCCGTGTTAAAATTCACAAGAGTGTTTGTATATGACGATTTCGTTGTGCATAAAATATGTTAGATATCAAACAAAAGTTGACATAATAGGATGGTTTTTGTATGTTTTCTTTTCAACACATGTTTTCTCCTTCTATCATAAAACACTATTATAACATTTTCTCAAACCCGACATTCGCAATCACCAGCGCCATCTACTCCATATTTAACCGGGAGAAATGGAAATACTATAAGCGCATTAATTAACTTTTGATAATTGTGAACATTTTCCCCCCTTGAACAGGTACCTTTCAAACAACAAAACCTCACATTTTCAAATGAATGAAACATCAAACAAAAAGTATGAAAACTAATCTTGAACAGAACTTGAAATAGTTTAGCAAATAGACTTATTCAATTATCTCGGTACTGTTGATCCATTGGCAGAGGAAACGGTTTGTGTACTGATCTGACGATCAGTCCCATCTATCTCATCTTCACTTAGAGCCTCTAGACAGGCACCTTTTCTGATGCATCTGAGAATCCAACAATATCAAAGCTTTCACTCTTATTCCCTGGGTTTACATTCCTGGGGATCATGAGCTTATTTATCTTGGGTAGAGCCTGATAAAAATTACACCAAGCTGTGGATACTTCGTCGGGGAGCAATTAATCCCAGTCGAGTTGTCTTACCCAAAGCTACTGTATGATGATTTTTTCCGTCATCAAAACCGGTTTAACCAGTCCCAGTGGATCAAACACCTGTGGTATTTTCAATAGTACATCTTTCTTTGTAAATTGATGCTTTTCAATTGGTTCAACATGGTACTGCAGGCAATCTTTACTAGAATCCTACAAGAATCCCAATCTCTTCAGAGGACCTTGGTCATCTAGCGTCAAGAGCTTGTCAGACTTGCACTGTTCATTGAGATGAGTCAAAACCTCTAGATTACTGGCTTTCCACTCTCTCAGTTGAAACTGTGCTCATTGCAGAAGCTGAGTTAGTTCACCTCGTAGCTTGATAGCTTCCTCTAACCTAACACCAATTAGACACCAATTCGAATGTCATCCATGTAAAGATCTTTATCCAATGCTCGCGCTGCGGCAGGTAATATCCTCCTCAGTTTCTTCGGTCAGTTGTCTCAGACATCTGATAGCTAAGTGGATAGCTAGGAGCACAAGTGGTCCTATAAGTCACTGTACGTCTTGATCACGTCACATGGATCTTCTCTCCATCGAGTGCGCTGCAATTTACGATTTGAATTTTTTATCACAATCAGACGAATCATCCGAGCCACGTCGGCTCCAATCACAACTGGATACATACGAAAACGAAGAATTATTTTCAATAAATCTGTCTGTAGGTTTGGTCCTGCTCGTAACTTCTGGTTCAAGGATATCCCAAGGCATGTAGTTGTCGATGCATCGAAAACAACCCTCAACTTCGTGGTAATACTGTCCGACCTCAGGACAAGCTGATGACGAATGAAATACACCCCATGATCTTACCATTTCTCTTCTTCTAGAACTAATTTCATGTGACCCTTTTCCTCATAGTCTCTGCGAAAATTGATATAATTCTGGTTCAGCTCAAAATTTCTCTTGAATCGCCTTTCTAATGATCGCAGTCTTGCATCTGCTTGCTCTTTTGACCCTCCCAGGGTGACGTCATCTTTCTTTGGTAATTTTAGAATGAAACGTTCAGTTTCATCTCTTTGGAAGGTTTTTTCAAAATATTTATCACGTTTCTCTTCTTCTTCAGTCCACTTCTGTGGCTCTTGAAAAGTCTCACTACGTCAGAAATTCTCTAATTGTATACTCAACATTTCATTTGTCACCAAGTGACAACTGCCTTCTTGTACATTATCATGTGAGTCTATCAAGGGACGCAGTTGCGTCCCGTCGCCAAGGACAGGTGCGTAACTGCCTGCTATATATGCCAGCCAACTTCCCCGTCCACGACCCCCAAAGCCGTTTTTATTTTTTTCCGTACAAATTTCAAATCGCAGCATATTGTGAATTATACTTTTACTCTGTAATGTTGTTATAAGCCATCCATTGCAATTTTTATTACATTTTTTCATGCTAAAATGGATAAAATACGGCAGTCTAAAGAATTTCAGTGTGCGTCTTCTCTTCATTTTTCTCATCGTAAGACGTTCGAGGCAGATTTTAGGGGGAAAGTTAAATTGGTACCATTGATTTCTACCTCGCGATCTCGTGAGGTGTTGGGAGTTGGCTGTGTTGGACGACATCAGTCCGACATTCAAAAGAGAATGGTGGATCGGACCCGCGTTTCGATAGCACTCGACATAAATTCTAGCGTCTTCTGTCAATTACACGGAATGATTCTCGTTCGATTAACAACAATGTGTACTAGGAGGGCTCAGACTGCATTTTTTTCGGATTTTATAGTGGCAGTTTATGGAATCGAAAGGTCATTAGTTAAAACGACTGTGTAATTTTTTTCCTGCTTTTGAACCGTTTTTTGAGCTTTCGCCACCAGCTTGAATTCGTTACGACGATATACACGTGAAAATGCACATTAAGTTTCAAATTGTGATTATGCGAGTGAATTATTGATATTTTCATTAATACTTGACGGGAAACTATAGAGATATTAGGTGTGTGACTTAATTTTTACAGATTTTTTCTTCGAGCTTAAAAGTATATTTAAAATAGAAATATATTCGCGGTCTTTTCTGGTTTTGAAAGGATCGTACAAAAGGTTTCAGAACACAGAACAACAAGTCTATATAGAATAGAATAGAAAAAGTGCGGCTGGTCACTTAAAGCGCCCAGAGTCACCTAAATCATACGATCTTTTGTAACTTCCGCCTTAGTTTCGGTCAGTCACATAGCCCCAGCCCTGTGTTTCTCACTAGGCTAATAAGGCTAGTGACAGCCGCTTGTTGTAAGTCCTCTGGTTCCAGGAAAGCCTGGCCCCAGATTTTATAGCGACGGAGTGCTAATAGGGGGCATTCACATAAAATGTGGATGACGCCCTCCTTATCGCCTCCGCACACTCTGCAGTCTTCTTGTTCTGCAAGTTTCATCTTGAACAGGTGAGCTCCGAAAGCTGTATGGCTCGTAAGGAGCCCTACTGCTACCCTCAGATCCCCTCCGTGCAGCTCCAGTAGCTTTCTGGTCCTAACTCTTAGTTGCCCTCTCATAAGCAGTTTTGCTTGTCTGCAGGTCGCAACTTTCTCCCAACGCCTGACATGATCCCGCTGAAAATGATCTTTAATAAGAGTTTCCCACTGCGAAGGGCATGCCAAGCAGGCCGTGTGAGGGCACCCTTTCTGTACCCTCCTTGGCCAGCTTATCTGCCTCTTCATTACCCAGAATCCCATGGTGACCTGGTACTCAGGTTACGGTGACCCGGTTGTTTTTACCCAGTGTGTCCAATACCTGCATGCATTCCCACACTACCTGTGACTCTGTGGTGGGTTTTTCCAGGGCGTGTATCGCCGCCTGACTGTCACTGCAGATGA